>NW_025945333.1:18000-66288 GCF_000764305.2 Hyalella azteca
ACCTTGCAACCTGGTGGAACCTTGCAACCTGGTGGAACCTTGCAACCTGGTGGAACCTTGCACCCCGGCGATTTCACTACCCCCGCTGTTCCAGGGCACCTGTAACCCGGCTTCCTTCTACTTTTCCTTCCTCCATTTTCATTGTTTATTAAATGCTAAGAAAGTTGCGCGTGTTTCGATTTGCATCCCGTGACTAGGCCCGGTTGCGTTAGTGCGTCCACCATAGATTCCATAGCTGAACTCTGGACCGTAATTGGGATTTTCCAGCTTCTCTGGACTCCGGTTGGGGCAGTTGGTCTGAATTCCTGCACAGATGGACAGACCCTGCTCATCATCGTTAACATATCTACCATTTACCGACTTCTTTACATGAAAATTTTATCAGAACTGAGGTAATTTACCGTAATTAGTGCATTTCAAGCATCCTAGAATGTCAGGGTTGATAGACAACGTTGCCGATGTGTAAAATTATAGGGATCACCTATTGAGGGATCACCATATTGTTCATCCATTAAGATAATAGTCTCAAATTAAATCATTCAATCTTATAATTTTTCATTATATTCCCAGGCTCGGTCATTGTAGATTTTTTCTTGTGTGATTAACTCGTATGTATTGCCGTTCTAGGGTTCGTGATATATATTTAGTTTAGTTTCCGGTCGAATACGTTTTTTCTATTATCACATAGAAAATTTAAATATTAGGGAATTTTGTAATCAAAGTTCTTGACTAGTGGGTATTTCTTTGAGCAATTATTTCTTACGTTAACCGTGTTGGGATAGCTCACTGTATAGCGCGAAATATATTTGCAGGCATTTGCAGTGCCTATAGCTCATTCATTACTACTCTCGAACAGTAGGCATATATATTGGATAATTAATTCAAATAAATATCAAAGTGATTGTTCAGGAAACATTTGCGAGTCATATTTGGTCGATGGATTTGTTCTCGAATTTATTTGCACGATTTCAAGGTAGAAATTCAAAATGAATAAATCCAAAATTAGGTTTTTCATAAATTATTTACGTACTACATCATATTTGGGGGGAATTCTTCTGTACTATGGATTTCAAAAGTCATCTTGATGGACTTGTTTCTGTTCCAAAAGAACAGAGCGTTCAGTTAGTCGAGAATTTGTTTGATGAATATAAATAATCGGGAACATATATACGGTTTTCTGGCTTTTTGAAAATTTGGCAGTTTTCGCATGAAAGTGAAGTAAGATTGGGTTTATAGCTCTCTCATCTGCTGAATCGATTATTTCTATCATTTCACATCCCTATTAGTATCTTAAAAAACTGGGTAGCTAAGAGATGCTTTACGTTGCAGTCTGTAAACCCACCGTTCAAAGATAATGAATATCAAATCTACTAGCTCCCGATCACCAAGAGTTGTGAGTATTTGGAGTTTATATCAATAAGTACTGAACAGTTCCTTATACAATCCTCTCATAATTTTTTTCGAGGAGTAACTAAGTAAATTATCACGCGGCACGAAGGTACATACAATGCATGAGGTTGGACTAGGCCGATTTGTTCGTACCAAGTGCATAGTGAAAGAAATTAAAATGAGGCAATTGTATTGAACTGATGCATTGCAGTTATGGGGAAATTGACATCATATATTTGTACAAACATGAAGAAAATCCAGTATAGTAGTTATAATTTTCGAAACTGTTAATGGATATTTGACGAATACTTCTCCTAAGTAGATATTGAATAGCAAGATTCATGCCGGATTTCACAACATCAAGGTCTACGTCTTCAGGAATACTTAAAATCATTAAACCTCTTCAGACTAAAATTTATCATTGTTTAGAATTACACTTAAAATCGTGTCGATGAAGGGGAATGATAGTGATGGTTATGCACGAAAATAGATAGGGTAACATTGTAGAGGAGGGAAATGCAACTGTTATAGATATCTTTTACATTGATATTGTTCTAATAAAATGGCTTTAGATTTCCGTGCGATGTTGCCGGATCCGCTCTGTAATGCGGATTAGTAGTAGCTCTATATAGAATCACTCGATCTGCGCCACCATATGGGACAGGTGTGTACTGTGCACGGGATAATTTAATATACAATTGTGTGCTTCATTTTGACCTGGAATAGATTAGTGGGATCTGTATAGCTATAGGTGTGAAAATGTCTTCTTGGTTCATATGATAAAGTTTTAGGCATGACCCATCGTGTATGTTTAGTATCTGTAATAGTTTTATCTCATACAGAGAGACCTCCAAATCTTCATCTGAAGTCGTGATCCAAGTCTTCAACTTACAACCACTCTGTTTATCTTGTCACCATTGTTGAATGAAAGTTGTGCATTGATTGTCCTTATTCTTCTGTTGGTTACTGTGTAGAACTGCGAGAGGTGTGACGAACCGTGGTTGGGTTATTGCGGATAGGATAAAATCTCGCGTTACGCCCAGTTGATACTGGCCCCCGTAACAACATGGGGCAGCGAGCCCACTGCGGGTCACGATTCCATAGCAGGTTTCTCGCTTAGTATGGCAGATATTGGTCCGTGTTCTCTACCGCAAAGTGCCCATGGTAAAGTCTTGTGTTATACATCATTAGATTTGTCTCAATGACCTTTTCAAAACTATGACTAGCTTTTTGAATTACAAATTAAACTTCATATTGCATGATTTTTTTATTTGCCGCCTCAAGTCAGCAGGTTTAGTTTCTAGTTAGGCGTATTTATGACCCCTTATCGAGTTATTGATTCTTGCCATGCCAAAAGTTGATTTCAGTCAGCACCAATGAGCGAAAATTTGATGAGTTTTGATGGTGTTGGCTGAAATCACGATTAGGTACGAATTCCTTGCACATAATACCTGGATTATGGACTAAACTGGAACGAAGTTTTTTCTGACCAAGTAAATAGATTTTTTCTAGTCAAGGATACATTTTTTCATGTAACGGATGATTTTTTATGGCAAGGATATATTTTTCAAGTCAAGGATGCATATTTTTATGCCAAGGAAATATTTTTTTCACGTCAGTGATAGATTTTTTAAGCCAAGATAATATTTTATTCAAGATAAGGATATGATTTTTTTGAGTTGGTATTAAATGAATAAATGTAATATTTTTATTACATTTTTCTTATTTGAACTGTAAAGTGTTTTTTTATTATTTTATACCAAAAATGTACAATTGTGGTAAAGGGACCAGGGGTGGGCCCCTTTCCCCAAGCCCATGCGCACATTGCCCCAGGGGTGGGGCAATGGGCCAATTTTGGCACTTTTTACAAAATAGTGTTTTATTAAAAATTGAAATACTCTAAAGGCGTCTAATTCACATCATATATTCCTCATTAGCTGTACGTTTAAACGAAACAAAGAACTACCTCGTATCAATTAAAACTTTATCAAAAATTTAATATAAAAAAGTTGGAGCCCGCTGTTCCATGTTACCCTATACATTTGTGTTAATTAGGTATTGGCAACACGAGTCGTTGATAAATATTCATCAACAACTCCTTCAAATTTCAACAATTTGTCTCTCATATCTTTAACATTCATATTCATCTCTAGTATTTAGTCTGACTCAAAGATGAAAGCTTTAAAAAAAGTCATCAAACCATTCCAGTGTAACCAGACTGCGTTTCTAATGAAGTTAGCCCTAGGAAAATATTTATTTCTCACAAAGAACGAAACATTAAACCGAGACTGAAAATTTACTCGTCAATTTTGACATGACACTAGTAATGTGGTGCTTCTGTTAATTGCTAGCAGTTTTAGTAGTAGTAGTAGCAGCAGCAGTAGTACTGTTTATTAGTAATATGCCCTGTTCTGTTATCGAATCGCTCTCTGTTCAATGAATAGAATGTGAGCAAGCAATCCTGTTGGACGTGTTAGCCTATGAAAGATTTCCGAGCATCCTTATTTAATAGGAAATAAACTAAAATTTTAGTTCGCCAGGCATTATCTGGTCTTGGGGTAAAGCAAACAAGGAACAAGAAAAACGATGAAATTTCTATGAGCTTTCCGTATGATATGTCCATTGTATTATATTCTTTCCCAGCTCATCCTTATTTTCTTGCAGCGCGACATTAGCGAAAAATATTCAGGGTTCCATAGCTACACGATGAGAAGGGGGCCTTCCGACCCCAAATTAACGCTTTGCTTCCATAAATCAATCCGCATATATATCATCTACGCGTTATCTGATGGATCATGTCAGCAATTACTGAAAATATAGTAATTAATTTCGGAGGAAACGTTATTTTTGCTGGGTAACTTAACCAGTTATTTCGATGGGCGATGCGCCGTTGGCAAGCCCATCTATAATATGGCAGACGATCTTTTAGTTCATTCCTAATGAGCAATCCACTAATTGAGCTTAATTTACTATTTAATTTAGTATTTACTTGACCAATAAAAACCGTTTTCTAGGAGCAAATGTTTATGAGTGTTTGATGTATTTCTAACGAACTCTTCTAATATTCTTATAACAATTTTCGTACGTCACCACCTGCATCATTCTCATTCATCGGCATGTTTTTAAGTCAGATTCCGAACGGTGATAAATTTGAGCCTGAAGAAGTTTAATGAAGAAAAAGTATTCTTGTGTATATACCTGATAATCAATGTCGACTTGGGAGAAGCATTCGGTAAATATCCGTTGAAAGTGTTCTAAATCTATAACTACTATATATACGGGATTTTTTCCAAGCGTGTAGCTATAAGTAGTTGATGTCAATTTCCCCATATCTGGAGTGCAACAGATCAATTCGGCTACGACTTGATAAGATTCGAACTACTGTTTACATTTCACCCATACATTTTGCTGACATCGTTGTGAGTATTGCTTCATTTCAATGTCTCTCACAGTTCACTTCGGTCGAATGAATCGGTTCAGTCCAACCTTTTTTATTGCAAGTGCATTGGTGCAAGGTGAAAACTTATTTACTTACTCATCGAAAAAAGTGATGGAAAAAATTTATTAAGAAGTGCTCAGTATTGTTGGTTATAAGATTTGATCACTCGTATTATCTAGGATCATCGTCAAATTGCAGTCTCTTGTATTTTTGAACGCTGACGAATAGATTGCAATTGTTTGCATCTCCCAGCAGCGTATCTCTGAAAAACGGCTTAGATAAGAAATTCTAATTGTGTAAAATATCATTTCAGCAGGAAAAGGAGTTGAAGAATGAATAATTTTTAAAATTCATGCAAAATATGCCAAAAGTTCCATAAAGCCTGAAAACCGTATGTATGTTTCCGATTATTTATTTGCATCAAATTAAATTATCGACTAACTAACTAAACTCTCCGTTCTTTTGAAACAGAAATAAGTCCCATTAGACGACCTAACAATTTTGAAATACATAATACTGAAGAATTCCCTTCAGTATGCTGTAATATTCTGATAATTTTAAGAAAAATTTATTTTTCATTCATTTGTAGTGAAGCTATGCCTGGAAATCGTGTAAATGAATTCGAAATCTAGTCCATCGTTCACATATGGCCTGCCCCTAACAAAATCTAGAGCCGAGGGCGGCTCTGGATTAGGGAACGCTTAGGACTCGGGGAGCTTAGTCCACCAGCGTCTCTATGTCCGCTTTTTGGTCTTGTGAGGTTTTCACACAATCGACAGGTAGTTAATTAAAGAAATAATGAAGGAAGCTTTCATTTTAATTCATCAAACAGAATCTTGAGTTTCAGTTCGAATGGTTTAGCTTCATAGTAATGGCGAAAATATTTAGTCGAAGAGCGCCGAATCCAAAAGTTCAGAATACGGTATAAGAGAAGTTGAAGGTTGATGGTTGACAGAACACGTGACGTAGATATAACGTAAGGCCGGCCAGTTTCAGGATCGGGTTAATGTATACTGTAGAGGCAATTATAACTGAAGAAATGTTAATCTTTTGAATCTAGATTGGAATCGAGATTTGAACACAGATTTTGTTACTGGCTGCACGTATAATTTGATGCAATCAATAACTGCTGCTGATGAGGACTCTCTAAGATCCGCGGCAGAACCCCTGAGATAATTCGGTTTATAATATATAAAAAAACAAACTCTAGCCTAATGCAAATTAACGGTGAGGAATTAGGAATTTCTCACACACTCCCGGGCGACAAATAACTAAGATGCATGAGCGCCCCGTAGACGAGCGCGGCAAAGCTCGGCCGCCGCTCTTCTAGGTATATCAGGGCAGGAATCTGACGATGCTGTGTGTGGAATAGATGAATTAGGTTCAGGAGCTCGGTATGAAGGTACCAAAGTGAGACTTATTTCTAACGGATACAACAAAGAAATGGCGTACTCCCCATCTACTACCACCGCCATGCAATCCACTACCACCGCCATGCAATCCACTACCACCGCCATGCAATCCACTACCACCGCCATGCAATCCACTACCACCGCCATGCAATCCACCACCGCCGCCAAGCAATCCACCACCGCGGCGGAGCGGTCGGGCCTTATAACCTCCACGGAGCGAGTTTTGCCGTCGTGACCTGAAAATAATTTGGTTACTCTGGCCAAGGACCACATGGGCCTTGGTTTGACAGGAGAGGATACAAGTACAATATCGCCGATTTTAATTCTATTTTCCCATGAAGGTTCATAACTGTTTCCAGTAGCTTCGCGCACTGAAAGTAAGTATTCGTCGTACCAAATTTCCTTAAATTTCTGCATAATCTCTTTTCGTTTTTCCAGTGAAAGTGTAATTGATTTCAAAGTTGGCTTTACTATCTCGCTACCAGAATGTTGCCCAAACATTAAATTTGTTGAATTGCTCGATTTCAGAAATGAGTTGGGAGAAATTACCGTATGAGAAGGATCAGCATTGTCATGAAAGTTAGTGGTCTAGAATTTACAGCATCTTGAATATCTGAAATGAGTGTCAGAAATTGAAAATACTCTATTTTACTCTTACCAATGGATTTGTGCAAACAGTTTTTAACTACCTTGATGAGCCGCTCCCAGGCCGCACCGTACCATGCGCTGTAGAGAGGAATACGGACATGTTTAACATTGTTCCGGGCAAGAAACTCGGACACGTAGTCGTCTGAAAAAGAAGAATTTAGAAATTTTGCTGCTTGGCTGAAGGTTGGAGCGTTGTCGCTGTAAACCGTTCTGGGGAAGCCAAACCTGTTTGTGAACCTGATAAAAGAAGCTAGAAATGAGTTAGTAGACATGTCGGGAACCAATTCAAGATGGATGGCACGAATATTATAACAAGGTACATCTTGATGTAGGATTCTCCAAACTTGACAAAGAAATGTCCGATGAAATCTACTCCGACGTTATCGAAAGGCCGTAAAAGGTTAACCTTATCGCTGGGAAAATCCGAAGGTTTAGGGTATTTATATGCGTGCGAGTTGTATTTTTGACAAAGCACACACTTTTTGATGATGGTTTTAATTAGAGGACGCCCTTTAGGCAACCAGAATCCCTGGTTTCTTAGAGCATTTAAAGTTGAGTTTACACCCAAATGTTTGCAATTTTGATGGTTCTTAATAATGAATAATCTGAAAAATGACCATTCCTTGAAATTAAAATTGGATGCATAACATCGTACGGCAAACTCTCGCATCTGCTGAGTCTACCTTTTGAGCGAATGATTCCAAAATCATCCGTGAACAAATTGAGATCTTTAACCAAGTAGGGAACAAATTTAGGATTGTTAATGCTGCGAAGAAATTTCAATTCTTCCGGAAAGTGGACCTTCTGTTCCCTGGCAATCCAATAGCATCTGGTCTTGTCAAGGCAGTCTAGTCTCCACAACTTCTGACGTTTGCACAATCCAGCTACGTAAAAAAGTCTTTCTGTCACACCCAAAAGTCGATCAATTGATGAAATGTCGCTCACCGCCAGGACCCATACTTTCAAAAAAAGTTGAGAGATCGTAAGTTCATCAGCCAATCATTGACGGCCTTTCAAGCCACTCTTTTAAAAACAGTTAAGAGATCGTAAGTTCATCAGCCAATCATTGACGGCCTTTCAAGCAAAATCCACCAATCATAGACAAAAAAATAGAGCGTAAATACTTACGTTCACTTAGCTAGTTTTGAAAGTATGGCCTCAGGACATCATCGTCTCTCTCTTCTGAAACCTTAACTGTGCACGTGACGAGCGTCTTGTTATCCTTAAACAAGCACTGCAGCCCGCTCGACGGCCAGTCAATCGGGGAACGCCTGATGAACTCTGGTCCTTAATTGTTTCCAGAATTAAAATTTGTTATCGAAATCTCTAACTGTGAGTCATCAGGTCAGCAAATCTGCAGGATTAGAATCAGAGTTGACAAATTTGAAAACACATTCCATATTATGTTCGGTGTTCAAGGTTTGCTGGAATTGGAGAATATCTTTAACCCTATTATTGGCAAAAAAATTTTTGGTCTTCACTGCTTTGTTTAAAATCCCAAAAAGAGCAATTTAAGAATTCGTAGCAAAATATACGCGAGAAATGCGCGTTCTGTCCAAGGCAACAATTATGTTCAGTAAGCATTTGAAGGCAAGAAATATTGTAAGTAATTCCAAAGTGGGGAGAGTTTTGTTCTTGAGAGGTGCCACTTTCGTTTTACTAAACAAGAAGTTGGAAGATTTATTATCATCCCTTCCATGGACAGTATAGAATAGAATAGAATAGAAGTGTCGGCACTGAAGAAATAGGCCCATAATAAATGAAACCCATAATTAGTCTTGGACGCATCTGTAAAAATAACCAGAGTTACGTCGTCGGCTGAGTCAAGAGCTTGGCAATCAAAGCAGTATTTTGAGACTTTGTTTAAATCCTGTATCAGCCGAGCCCAGGTCTTGTTTAGTTCCTCTGGTAATTCATCGTCCCATCCAAGCTTTGCCATCCAAATTTCCCTCATTAAATTCTTTCCCCTCACAGTGATGGGGTTCACTAGACCAAGCGGATCAAAACACTTCGCAAGACGCGACAGAACCTGACGTTTGGTGCAAACATCGCCAGGAATCTCTTCGTTTTCTCCATCGACAAACAAAACATCAGAATCCAGCGAATAGCGGTAGCCCAGAACCCTTTCTGTAGGTTCACCGTGATCGACGCCAACAACGTCCTCTGCGAAGGCAACATTAAACTCCTGATAATTCGACGACCACGAACGTAAATCAAAGCCTCCCTCAGTACTCGAGAATAAGCAGTGCGATGCAAGTCATTCAAAATGCAAGGATCATTGCCGGTCATGATCAAAATGCTGGTCATGAATAAATTGTCCACGTAAAGTTCATTGAGGAGAAAATGGTTGCAAAGGTCTGAAGGATAGTTGGGGGCATGATGATTTATAACATAATTCAGAACGTACCCGAAAACAATCGTGGTGTACCGATAAACAACCAAGCGACCTTCCTTCTCACACAAAATGCAGAACCTGTTACGATCTTCTTCGGTGACTAACTTTATCTGCAGGAAGGCTTTACGGATATCTGACAGTACTAAATATTTGTCATACCTCAAACCAATTAGAAGATTCAACATATTGGCCATCAAGTTCACTCCAGGGAAGGCGGCTTCGTTCAACGATGGCTCTTTACCCCCCTTCACACTGCAATGCAACACTGGCCTCACTTTCGTGGTGCAGCTTGGATCGTCTTTGACGACCTCACGATGAGGGATATAGATTCGGTGTTCTCCTTTATGAGACTGCAAAGACACCTCCTCCAAAATGCCGTCCTGCAATTGCTGCTCAAGAACATCCTCGTAACTTTCAAGAAGATTTTTAGCTTTCAATCTCGACAACACACGACTAAGGACCGCCCGAGCAACACAAAAATTGTTTGGAACTTGATCGATCTTTTCATTCCAGGGTAGTTTAACATGATATCGTCCATCTTTCAATTCAATGCCGTCAGTAAATGCATCTACTTTAGCCTGGACTGAGTCAATAACAGTACAGTCTTCTTCCAATCCAATCAATTCTAAGCTGAACAATTTGTCGATATTGCCTTCAACCTGACTTTCAGGAATCACGTCATTGATAGGATCTTGATACCGGGGAACAGGCGACAGAACAAAATTAACACAGGAATGGAAATCATTATTCACTCTGTTTAGGTCCTCGTGCATGCGTTCGGCTTGGTTCCTATCCAAAAAGTGCTCCACATTGCCAAAAGGAATTACAGAGTCTCCGTACATGAAAGCCGACCCTTTCAAGCAAGGCACGACACCAAATGAGTGGAAACACTGAATAACGTCTACACCCAAGATACCATCGAGCACAACGACATTAGAATTCGTCATCAAAGAAGTGTCAGCAAGCTTGAATGAATTCTGCACATTCTTTACAGCAAGACCGAGAGAATGAATCTCAAAAGACATCTCAAAGTTTTCATCAACAAGTATGGGCACTAGCAATGGCTTAGTTTTATCTAGCAAATCTAGCGTCAGAGCAACTTCAGAAAATTCACGTGTCCCCTTTTCTAGAAAAGTGTTCACAGTATACTTTGTGACTTTCCGGTCCTTCGGGAAATGCATCCTGTCAAGAACATTGCTAGATACGTAGGACCGTTGAGAACCCGTGTCTATATAGGAGGAATCGAGCATTAATAACCGCATTACCTTTGCTCACCGGCAGAGTTATGGTCGGCAAAAGATGAAAGGACTGCTTGTCTGCGGAAGAATTAAAGCATAGATTAGCTTGTAAAGGGTTTTCTTTAACACGAGTACAAATGGCAGAAATGTGAGTTTTCCGTTTGCAAAATTTGCACTCGTAATTGAGTTCAACATTACATGATTGTTTTTCGTGTTTAGTGCTTGAACATCTTTGACATAGTTTCAGCTCGGCACATCTATCCAGTCTGCTTTGATAGCTGGGGTAAACATTGCAGTGAAGCATATTATGACTTTGGCTGAAACAAAATTTGCAAGTCTTTCTCTCTGGCACGACAGTAGAGGGATTTGCAAAAACTTGCTTTTCGACAGGTTTCACAGGCAAAGGTTTGTCCGCATCCTTGCGACCATAGTCAGCCATGCTATCAAATGTCTTAGACATTAGATTCAGAGTGGCTATGACTTCAACACAATTATCAAATATGTTATTCAAAGAGGGATAGTTGTTGTTCAGCTTCCTGGCCAGCTCCTGTTTGAAAGGCATGGGTAATTTGGCGAAAATAACATTGCTAATCACAGTTGACGCAGCGCTCTCGCCCATAATATCACATCCATAGCTCTTAAGGTCTGACAAAATGCCACGAACATCCCCAATGAACACCTTAGTCTCGACATACGAATGATCATGATCAAACTTACATTTGAGAGAAACCAACTTGTTGCTCAACTCACTCCCGATCGCACGACGATGCATGAATTCACCGTTCAGAAGCTCCAAAGCCACATCGTAGTTAGCGTCATTCACATTCAAATGTCCAATAAGCTTAGACGCGTAACCCGTGAGATACCCCTTCAAATAGGTCAACTTAGCTGAACCGCTCAAATTCTTCCGGTGACCAATAGCGTTGTTAAATTGTGTAATGAAAGCATGGTACTTAAGGTAATCTACTTTTTCACATGAGAAAGAATCTAATTTCAACTGGGGCAACTTAATTTCACGACTAACTGGACTGACATTCTAGACACTAACTTTACGTTCGGCAGAAAGCTCTTTTAATTTCATCTCCACTTTCGCACTATAAGCCACCTGCTCGTCAATTTCAGCATCCGAAGACTCATCGGATGTCTTACCCTCCACAATCTTATCAGTTATTCGTTCATTCCAATGGCGCACAACATCCAAATCACGCTGCACCATGGAGCAATGAAGCTGGCACTCGGCAAAGTCACCGCGCTGAAAAGCATCCTCAGCATTCTTAAGGCCAATGGTTACTTTGCGTTTGAATACGCCACGCTTCTTAGACAAAGATACGTCCATGATTAAGCAAAATGGGGAATCAGACAATACAATAAATCAGGCAGCCGCAGAATACAAACCTGGAAACAAGATGGATGAAGCAATAAATTATTTTCAATCACCAGAGGATTCGGCACTCGAGAAAAATTAACTTTAATGAACTTAAACATCAGTATTAACTTGTGTGAGGTATTCACACAATCGAAAGGATGTCAAAGTAAAGAAATAATCAAGAAAGTTTTTTTTAATTTTAATTCATTCAACAAAGTTCTGAGTTTGATTTGACTAGAATTTCCTTCCTTGCAATATAGACAAAGTTTGATGGTAAAGAGCCGAATCCCAAAATTCAGAATGCGGTTCAAGAGAAGTTGAAGGTTGATGGTTGACAGAACGTGACGAATGCGTGACGTAGAAATAACGTAAGGCCGTCCAGTCTCAGGGTCAGATTAATGTACATATACTGTAGAAGAAATAAATTAAAACTATATAAACAAAATTACGAAATAGCAAATTATAGCCAAAATAAATGATAAAAATGTCAATTAATTTGTAAAGAAAAACCACAACAAACCTGAGGTTTAAATGCCCAGTGTGGTGATCACTTTTTGAAGGAAGAATACTTGTAGGAAAATAGCGGAAATCAGTTTAAGGGGTGGGAAGTTGGACGAGAAAAATAGCTAGCACAGTTTTGATGCTTTAGAAATTTGAGATAAAGACTTAAGACTAAGGAGAAAGCATGGTACTTGAGGTAATCTACCTTTTCACCGGAGAAAGAATCTAATTTTAACTGAGGCAACTTAATTTCACGACTAACTGGACTGACATTCTCTGCATTAACTTTACGTTCGACAGAAAGCTCTTTCAACTTCATCTCGACTTTAGCACTATAAGCCACTTGCTCGTCAATTTCAGCATTCAAGGACTCATCGGATGTCTTACCCTCTACAATCTGATCAGTTATTCGTTCATCCCACTGGCGCACAACATCCAAATCACGCTGCACCATGGAACAATGAAGCTGGCACTCAGCAAAGTCACCGCGCTGAAAAGCATCCTCAGCATTCTTGAGGCCAATGGTTACTTTGCGTTTGAATACGCCACGCTTCTTAGACAAAGATACATCCATGATTAAGCGAAATGGGGAATCAGACAATACAATTAATCAGGCAGCCGCAGACTCCAAACCTGGAAACAAGATGGATTAAGCAAGAAATTAGTTTTAATCACCAGAGGATTCGGCACTTGAGGAAAATGAACTTTAATGAATGAGAAATATTAAACCTCAGTATTAACTTGTGTGAGGTATTCACACAATCGACAGGGAGTTAATTAAAGAAATAATCTTGGAAGCTTGTATTTTAATTTATCAAACAAAATCTTGAGTTTAGTTCGAATGATTGGTCTTCATAATAATGGCGAAAATATTCAGTCAATGAGCACCGAATCCAAAAGTGCAATCTTCAGTACATGGGAACGTAAAGGTGAAGATGGCTGCATGGTTGGTCACTCGATGAAAGAAAGTGGTGACGAATGCGTGACGTACAAAAAAATTAAGGCCAGCCAGTCTCGGGATCGGATTAAGGTATACTGTAAAGAAATGAATTCAAATTATAAATCTTGCGAAAATTACGAGGTAGCAAATTATAGCCAAAATAAATCATAAAAAAATGTGAATTAATTTGTACAGAAAAAAAAACACAACAAACCTGAGGTTTAAATGCCCAGTGTGGTGATCACTTTTTGAATGAAGAATAATTGCAGGAAAATAGCGGAAATCAGTTTAAGGGGTGGGAAGTTGGACGGGAAAAAATAGCAAGAACAGTTGAAGGTTTTGATGCTTGAGAAATTTGAGATAAAGACTTAAGACTAAGATTTAAACAGAGATCTTTGCAAGTGACGTCAAGAAACGCCCTTCTTGAGCAAAAAACTACTGAAAATTTGAATAGCTTGATTTGATTTATAATAAATCCTGAATAAATTTACAAAATTAAGTTTGATTTAGAATTAATTTGAATTGTAGCACTTAAACTAAGTCCAACTTCCCAAAAACGAAATTCACACGACATTCATACAAACCAAGGGATAGAGAAACAGAGATCATAGCAAGATGGTAGAAATACTTGAACTTCGGTTGAAGTTACTTGTTCACCGGTTCAAAAACGGCGGTTAAGGTTTTGAATTATGAATAATCAATTTGAACAGACTTTGAACACTGTTTGATGGCGGTATAACTTTGGACTGGCACTGTCGGCAAATATCATTTGATGCAATTGATAACTAATGATGATGAAGACTCCTTAGACCCGCGGCCAAACCCCTGATCTCGACTAAATACTTTTTCTTCAGATGAAGTTAGAGAAACGGAATTCTAAGCAATTCCAAGCCAAAAATAGATCCCGTAACTAAACCCTAGCATATACACAAATTGACGGTGGGAAATGAGGAATTTCTCACATATATTCATTGAAAATGTTTCGTAGTCCAGCTCCATTGTAAGTCCGAAAACTCTAAAACACAGATAAATCAGTAAATGAAGAGTCAAGATTACAAAAAAGCCTTAAAGGTCAAACCTATCTAATTACAACTTCAAGTGGGCAAGAGCTAGAAGCTGAATTTAAACTAGGCTTCTGCTTAAAAATTTACGATGATTCTAAAATGCGCAAATCGAAAATATCGGAAGTGGAAGCTTAAGCCTTGAAGCCACTATCAGAAATTTGAACATCGCACTACTCAGCGTGAGTGCGCACAGCCGAATTAGAGGGGCGCAATATATAGTGACCAGTTCTACAACTCCTCCCTCTATGTTCTGCGACCCTAGAATAAATGTTTTGCGACCTTGTATTTTATATGGTTTGCCCAAAATTCACAAGTCTGATTTCGCCTCTAAGTTTATATTTCGGACAATTTTGGTCGCGTACAATACGCCTAGTTATAAACTTGCAAAGTTTTTGGTACCTGTTTTAAACTGTCTCACGACCAACAAGTATACTGTTGACAATTCTTATACGTTTGTGGACCACTTAAAGGATTTTATCGACGTTCAGAACCTAACTATGGCCTTTTTTTGATGTGGAAAATTTGATTACTAATGTGCCTCTTCATGAAACCATTGAAATCTGCCTGATTTCTCGGTTTCAGGATGTAAATGACCTCGTTATAGGTTTGAAACGTAATTGTCCAACGAAAATATGCGTCTTTCGCTAGGCCCAAGCTTTGCGAATATTTTTATGCTTTTCACGAGGTTTCTGGGCTGTCCAATTGCCTTTTGATTTTAAGCCAATATTATACAACAGATACGTTGATGACATTTTATTTTTATTTTTAAGCATACCTCTCACGTCAAACTTTTCTTCGATTACCTAAATTTGCAACATTAATCCATTAAATTCAGCATGGAGCTTGAATCTAACAATAGTCTGTCCTTCCTCCATTGCAATATTACTAAATCTAATGGCCACATTAAAACTTCTGTGTTCCGAAAATCGACTTGAACAAGTCTCAGTACCAGATTTTTAGCACATTTTCTCATTTATGGAAAAAGAAGGCGCTATTGTGCCCGTCATGTCCGTCCGTGCATTCACAACCACTATATGTGTGGGGCACTATAGAGGCTGTACTAATCGCAATGAAAACTGATTTATGCACGAGAAAATGCGCTCTCTGTCACTCACTGCAGTGAGTATACTGATCTAATTTTCTAGCTTTGCTCGTTTCTATTTAAGATTAATGGTCTCCAAACACTTATAAATCGGGGCTTTCGTATTTATTGTACTTACCATGCTCTGCACGCTGAATTCGAATTTTCACGCAATATCTTCTCGCTTAATGGATTTCCGACTAATCTGGTATTTACCCAAATAAAGAAATTCATGTCCAAGCGGTACAATGAGGTTGCGGCATAATTCATACATTGGTTCACTGGAAGCGTTACAATTCAAGTCCCTAGCGCGACAGTAGGAATGTTGTTATTGCTTTCTTCCATACTTCAACCCTGCATCCGAAGCTATGTCAAGAGAAATATAAATTTTTGTTCTCGAAGTACTTCCTAAATGTTGATCTTCGTGTTTTATTGATGAACAATTTTTAATCGGTTCTTTTTTAGGTACAATGATATCCTCCTTATCATATGCGAGCGTCCCTGGTTTATAATTACAGTTGCGCACGATGTGCATCTGCGTACGTCTGGACGTCTGACGTATCGCAATCTTTATTCAAGGGTAGAAGAACATATAGAAGGAGGAGTACTGGAACGGTCACTTACTATCGCGCCCCCTCATTCGGCTGTGCGTACTTATACGCCGAGCAGTGCGATGTTCAAATTTCTGATAATGACTTCAAGGGTTTAGCTCTCACTGCCGGTGTTTCCGATCTGCGAATTTAGAATCATTTTATATTTTAAAAAATTGTAAATAGATAGGTTTTACCGGTTAAATTTTTGTAAAATTGCATTTACTATATTACTGATTTATCTGTGCTCTAGAATTTTCGAACTGACGATGGAGCTAGACTCCGAAGCGTTTTCTATCAGGATTGTATGAATTTTTGTGGATTTTTTTTGCTTTTAAGTTTTTGAATTTGCAATTCAAATAAATGAGTGATATTATTAGTAATATCCCATTCCATACTTCACGACAACGTCCGCACGGCCTTGCTCACATCACAGTTAACACTCAACAATGACCCATCACAATAGGAACAATATACAGCACACCCTCCGATCACATTCCCATTATAGTCACCATAACAGCAAGCCCCATACGAATATCCAATTGTCCACGTATATAGTTTCTTCCATAGTGCAAACTGCACCTTATACAAACAAACCCTTTTTTCAGCACGCAGACTCGCATAATCCAACTACAACAATAGCAGAAATAGACGAAAACTAGGAAAATTAGACAAAATACCGACAGAATGTCACTGAAACTTCAACCCTTAACCATAACACATCGCAACAGACAACTCATCACCCAACGCCACCAGCTACACACACACTGCACACAGACACCTCAGAGCACAAAGATGGCAAGACCTCATCAACAATTCAGAAATACAAACAGATCCTCAAAAATTATGGTCTTTCTTAAACGCATGCTAGGTTCCAACACAAAACAGGCCGTTACATGCCTACAACACAACAGGACGCACCAGAACAAAAAAAAACATTTTCCGCAAGCAATTTTTTACACAGAACGATATCAACAACAAGGACTTTGACATCGAACTCATCGACACCATACAAGACCACGTAAACAACAATACACACTTCATTCATCCATTCAGTCACGGCAACCTTACCCAACTTCACCCTGTGAACTTCCCACCTGTTACCATTAAAAACTTCAGCGAACTCTACAAACATTAAAGGAAGCACCGAACCCCACTGAGATCACAACCCTTCAACTCAAACATCTCCCCAAAAACATGATGCACTGCGTGCTGTATATATGCATTATACAACCGTTCAGAGCTGCCGGCTATTTTCCAGACTCGCTCAAACACCCCATATTGATTTTCCTCGCTAACCCTAACACCTCAAAACATCAAGTTCAAAACTACAGACCAATCTCACCATTAGATATACTTGGGAAGCTCGGAGATAAAATGCTAAACAACCGACTATACAATTACCTCACCATCCACAACACTGGACAACACGGATTTAGGAAACACCGAGGGATCCACACATGACTAGCCACATTCCGCGAAACGCTCGCAATACACCTTACACAGAGACACACTACAGATATAGTGCTCCTGGATGTGAGCATGGCCTTCGATAAGATCTGGCACACCAGACTCCAATAAAAATTAATTCAACTCAATCTCCATCCCTCATTCATAAAAAAAAACTAGCAGGATACTTCATCAACAGAACAGCATCTATCATCAGAGGTTATCACATATAGTTCCTCCTCTACAACTACACTCACGTGTCCCCTAATTAAGAGGCTTGTCTTTCACCCATCACGTGCTGCTTTTACACCCACGACATTCCACCGGTACTCCTAAACACGAAGTATATAGCATTTGCAGACGACATTACACAGATAACAGGCGGGTGATACCTACACAAATATGCATCGAAAACGGCACAAAACGCCATCCAACAGATAAATACACTCGAAAATAAATGGCTCACCAAGAAAAACAGAACCAAATTTAAAATCAACCCTGTCACCAGGCGCAAAATATCTGGCATTCATTGCCAACACGCACTGCCCATGCACAGTGAAAGGAAGTGTCTGAAGATTACACTTCACATCACACGGTTTTAGGTCCAAAATAAGAGCCAGGAGAGCAATAGCCCTTACAAATATACACAAAATATTCTACCACCTTTCACTGAACATAACACGTACCTTATATCTCACCTTCGTTAGATCGTCTCTCGTTTACCCTCCAATGACTCTACGCATGCACCTCATTCAAAACAGCAATATCCCAACTGCATAGAGTACAAAACAAAGCCCTCAAATTCATCACAGTGGTGTCTGAAGCTGTTTTACACTTTTACACAGACACTTTTAAATCATGCAACTCAATTTCCATCTGTCCTTTCCACCCCTTTAATATATTAATTTTGAATTAGCTATAACTAAAAATAACAATAAGAGACCAGTCTCAGTGAACAATTTCAATGATTAACAGGTACTCCCTATCTGTGGGTCAACGCGCAACTTGGAGAAGGGGGCTACTACATCTGGCTTCCCAACGGCCAGAATAATACTATTCCTAGTGGAGGCGATCCCCTAGATAAATGTGCTGCATATGTCGCCTTTTTAAACTTTCTTGGGGGGTTTGATTGCAAGGATATGAACACTTGTTATGCAGCCCTTTGCATCGGCCCCAACATATCCCTGAAGCAGTGTTGAGAAGCACTGAGGCGGTTACTGCAACACACACATTTTCTCGATTTTTCTTGAAATTTAAGCCTTGCTTCAAGAGTGAAATATTTCAAGGGCCTTCTTACGGTTCCCGTTTGTCAACAATTCTTAGTTACCTATAGCCTATTCAGATTTAATCATCAGGAGGAAATATTTCTCCATGCTGAGATATTCTGCATTATTCTGTCTCGTCAATGAGTTGACGGGATTTATTTTTTGCTGAGCCAATATGGATACGTTCTTAAACTAAAAACTGGCGAGGAGCTAGCAGACAGTTCAGTTTTCTGGCTGCCAGTATGTATACGTTCTGACACTAAGAACTAGCGAGGAGCTAGCAGACACTACAGTTTTCTGGCTGCCAGTATGTATTCATTCTGACACAAAGAACTATCGAGGAGCTAGCAGACACTGCAGTTTTCTGGCTGCCAGTATGTATTCGTTCTGACACTAAGAACTAGCGAGGAGCAAGCAGACACTACAGTTTTCTGGCTGCCAGTATGTATTCGTTCTGACACTAAGAACTAGCAAGACGAGTATATGTTCAGACGAGTGTGTTCAGACGTGTGGGTTCCGACCAGTGTGTTCAGACGAGTGTGTTCCGACCAGTGTGTTCAGACGAGTGAGTTCCGACGAGTGTTCCACTTAGTGTTCCAACACCCGGCATCACGCGCTCTACTAACGGCAGATTTCAACGCTGTTAAAGAACCATCGCTGTTGAGTTTTGCTGTTGAAATAGAGCTAGTATTTCACGTCTTCCTCACCTGCCTTCTTAAAGTTTTCGTGTGTTGTACCAATAAACATCATCGCCGCATTGATGTGTTTCTGTTCTTCCCATTACAAGTTGTACAGTAATACGGACAGAATGTTGGCCGCAGACTTAGGGAAGTACAACAGCACAGAAGAAGTAAAACTCAAATCTAGGTGCTTCAATAGAAGAAAATAAATACGTAGTAATAAATTCACGTAGTTGTGTATTAATACGTTTCATTGATTATTGTGCTTCAATAGAATTTGTCGTTTGAAGTGAACAGACGAATAAAATTCTTATGCAATAATTCCCATTCCAAGAAGAGGATAGGTGTTAATCTCTGCATGCTTGCTGATATCAGAGCGTTTATGTCGGTCTCTGAAATTATATCAACTGTATTTCTAGCTTTGCATTAAAATGACTTTCATGTTACGAGTATTCTAGTTATCTGCAACCTTTTTTGAGGAACACTTCCGAATAAAACCAAATTTGTTTCAAAAATTCGATGGGAATTTATTTCAAATTATTTAGAATTTGGTCGAAAAGACGTAACTCAAAATTTAATTCGGACACTGAATGAATGTATTAAAAATTAAAAACAAAGATTAATCCATATAAATTCATATCTTTATAGAAAACGTTTCGAGTCCAGCTCAATCGTCAGTTCGTAGAATTTAGAATTCATATTGAAAGTGACAAATTAATATAATTGAAAGCACAGAACGCAATTATTAACATAAATTTAAAAATAATAAATAATAATAATGGAGTAATTTGGTTTCGAACCGCAAATGCATAAGCGCAGTAGCTAATTTATAGTTAAGGCAAGGGCCAGGATACATGCATTGGTTATGACTCAAACTCGGTGGTCCGTTATTACGGCCACCGCAGAGGTTCTACAAAAAAGACGACGCGGACTTTAGTAGTGAGACGATCAAGTTTAAAAACAGGTACGTATATGCGCAAGAAAACTAAATTTACCGGCCGCTCTGGGATCAAAGTCGTTCACTTTCTCTATTGTTTTTCGTGTCTCAAGATCGGCAAAGTATTTATCAATCATCTGAACGCGGTCAGTGGTTCTCAATTTCATCAAATTAGTTGTCAAGATTTGTTTGGCTAGACGGTAATTTTTACCAAGCAACGGCTCTACTTCTGAACGCCAAGCCAAAAGCATGATAATTCGGCAGTGTCTTCTCTGGAGGCATTATCAAGAACAAATTGAACGACTTCATCGTTGACAGCTTTGGAATCTTCATTATAATGACCCTCATTATATGTGAGGTTAATCTTTGAATTGTTCTTGCAAAATTCTTTCAGTTTCTTTTTACAATTCAGATTCTATCACCTGACTACGATCATCAATAACCACAAAGTTGTCATTAGAAGTACTAGGCTGAGTATTACTCATGGTGAGTAGATCTGCAGTGGGAATAGGCGGTGCTTCCGCACGCACGCAGACTCAATATGCTGAACGCCCTACTGGAATGTCTGTCAAGGTCGCCTGCCGAAGACCACCACTGCCCTGGATATAATGGACTATCATGATTCCTGCCTTCCGGAATGTAGCCTTCAACACTTCAAGCCGTCCTTATCTTGGTCGTGGGTCGAACCAGTCCTCGGTCGAACGGCCACTTGTCGAAGGACGATAAATTTTGGAACAGAACTATGCTATCTGAAACCTAACCTCAGATGCGGTGAACGTAAAATTACGTAATTTAACGATGCCTGGAAGTCATATTCGATCCGCGGCCGGGTGGTGCACGGCTGGTGGTGGTCAAGGCCGGAAGAGGACAAAGCCGAGTGGTGCACGGCTGATTGGTGTAGGTCCGGAGGGATCAAAGGCGTTCGATTCAGGGCTTATTGGTGCACAAAATTGGTGGTGCACGGCTGCGCTCCCATCTGTCAAATTGGTTAAATTATTGCGCAGCACGGCAACGTCGCCGAACAAAAGCACGCCCAGAGAAGTTTACGAATAAACGGACGGCCGCTCCAACCCGAACGAGATCTGCGTCTCGGGAAGAATCTCAGCATTTTGGTTACCTAGAATAAAGTTAATGTTCGACACACAGTCAGGTTCATGTAATAATTTGTCAGCTAATCGATAACCTTTGGTCTTGAAGCCCTTAGCAATCTGCCTGAGTCCAGGAATGCTCAACGAATTCTTATCTTCGGTACATATATAACTTGTCCTGATACTACCCTGCTTTCAAGCGCAAGAGGAACCTACACAACTCTAGCAACGTAGCGCTTTGATTCGTTGAATCCCTTCACTGTATTATGAAATTCACCGTCAATAACGTCCAATGTGAGGTCATCCGCCAGGGAATCCAAAGTAAAATTAGGTGGACATACGGAGTCTTTGAATGCTCCCACAATGTGACCCATAATGTTGCACGTAAAGCTAGGAAGTAGCTACCCAGATTTCCATTACCATTTAAGGCAGTTTCGCCCCACACAACCCCACTAGACCCCCTTTTATCACGATCGCGACACAAGAAGGGATTTATGCTTTCATCTGTGACGCTCATCGCCTCGCTTTTCATCAGTTTAAATTAATTTTAAGGGCTCAACATCACGGTATATTAAAAAATCGTAATTCATTAATTAAATATTCTGGCATTTTAGTTTGTCGATGCGGGCCCGCGTATAAGCTAAATTAACTCGCTTTCCATGTGTGTACAGATTGTATAGATGTACTTCGGACAATGCAGATATGGAGTATAAATCGTTCCTAAGAAATAATTTTACCGTCGCCATTTGATTTGTTATGATTTGAGTTGTATGTATATATGGTGGTATAAACTGAATGTTTTAAATATATAAAATAAATATATCTAAAATAAATCAAATATTTTAACTTCAATGAGGCCCATTATTATATGTCGTAATTCGAATAGAGCTTCTAACGGATGTTTATTATTTTAGTTGAGTGATGTACGAGTCTGATGAATGAATATAAACGTAATGCACATTATGATCCATTATTTCATTTATATACTGTATATGAGAGTAGGGAACTGAGCGGAGAGGGTGATGAAAATTGTTACGAAAAATGCATGTTATTGCTGTTGAAACCGAATAAAGTCATTTTATCTCGCGTCAAGAAATAAATAACGAAAATTGCTCGGATTAAACTTGGCCACAATATTTCTCTCATTAATTGTGATGCGATTTAAATCTCACGAGAAAATCGTGTAACAAACCCCGATTGTTTCTTAGCAGATGAAATTTTATAGTTAAATTTCAGCAGCAAACTCCGTAGACTTTTTCCTCTATTAAAAGAGAGGCTCTGACAAGGTAGCACCGTATGTAATTAATGCTTTTTATATCATCATGTAAATTTTGGTTACTCAACTTGCTTATGAAACGGTACTTACTGCAGCTGCAGTCTTGATGAATAGTCTTCAGTACTAACTACTGAATAATTTCTTAGGTGGAAGTAGGTAAGGCCTACGTGGAAGTAGGGAAGACCTACGTGGAAGTAGGTAAGACCTAGGTGGGAGTAGGTAAGACCTAGGTGGAAGTAGGTAAGACCTAGGTGGGAGTAGGTAAGACCTCGGTGGAAGTAGGTAAGACCTAGGTGGAAGTAGGTAAGACCTAGGTGGAAGTAGGTAAGACCTAGGTGGAGGTAGGTAAGACCTAGGTGGAAGAAGGTAAGACCTAGGAGGAAGTAGGTAAGACCTAGGTGGGAGTAGGTAAGACCTAGGTGGAGGTAGGTAAAACCTAGGTGGAAGAAGGTAAGACCTAGGTGGAAGTAGGTAGGTAATAAAATAGTACTCTCATTCCATCAATTTCCCATCACGAATTTCCTTATCGCGGCTAAGGTCGAAGATAACGCCTGTCATAGGTGAGAATTTATGCATAAACAATGCATATATGGGATGGAGGTAAATAGCAGGATTTAACTAAGCAATGAAATAGCTCAATATATTGTTAATATATTTACGATGAAAATTGTAACATAAATAAACGTTTTGTTCTTACTGTCAATGCCTTCGTCACGCAAAGAAAAAAGAACAATAATTTACTGTTCTAATTTGTAAGTCATTTTGTGAATACATGTATTCTGCGCTTGAGCTTTCATTCATTATTATTAGTTATTATAAACGTCTCTTTTATTTACATTGATCTTACATTATCATACAAGTGTACAAATAATGGAAACGACACGACTGGATAAGTTAATGTTATTGAGGAAATAACGTAACGAAATAGTTATTGATGAGTGAGCATGTCGACTTTACGTAAAGTCTGGCGTCAGCAACAGGGGCTGCGTTCGTTGAGTCTTTGATATGCATAAATTATTGCAGCATTAATAAGGACGGACGTCATCAAAACATTGGGCTCATTAATGTATTCGCTGAATGATGAAGTCATCACAATATCGGTTAATCATTAGCCAAGCTGAATGATGACATCACCCAAACTTTGTTTCCCCATTGGCTGAGAAGAGCAGTGACGTCATCAAAACATCGGTATCCTATTGGCTGAGCGGAGTAGTGACGTCATTCAAACATCAGTATCCTATTCGATGAGCGGAGCAATGACGTCATCCATACATCGGTATCCTATTGGCTGAGCGGAGCAGTGACGTCATCCAAACATCGGTATCCTATTGGCTGACCGGTACGTCATCCAAACATCGATTCCCAATTGGATGAGCAGAGCAGTGACGTCATCCGAACATCGTTCCCCCATTGGCTGAGAGGAGCAGTGACGCTAGGACAACATTGGCTCCCCATTGGCTGAGCGGAGCAGTGACGTCATCAAAACATCGGTACCCTATTGGCTGGCCGGTACGTCATCCAAACATCGGTGCCCCATTGGCTGAGCGGAGCAGTGACGCTAGGACAACATTGGCTCCTCATTGGTCAGGCTGAGCGGCGTCGTCATCCCGTTGCCGGTCCTCCACTGGATGGGGGAGGAGCCTCACAAATATGGCAATACGCCGCCTGCAAACAAACACGAAGTTAAGAATCCTCACAAATAATAAGAATCCTCACAAATGAAGTTAAGAATGTCTCACAAATATGGCAATACGCCGCTTGCAAACAAACATGAAGTTAATAATATAGACAGCTGCATTAATGGACAAAACGCGGATATAACGCAAAAATAGAGTGTCCATAGCACTGACCACGAGGGACGTGAAGATGTAGTCCAGCTCTCCGTCCAGCTGGTCGCTGTCCAGGAGGTCGGCCATGTACTGCAGGTGCGTGCCCAGCTGCTGCACGCGGGCACGCAGCACAACCTGCACCAGCGCCGGCAGGAGGGCGTCCTGCCCACCCGCTGCTGCACCAGCCGCCTGCAGCGCCTGCGCCAGGAGGGAGTGCGTCTTATGATTCGCCTGCATCACAACCCCAGCTCCCTCACTCCCTCACTCACTGCACCCCTCACCTCTATCCCTTATTCCCCCTCACCCCACTTCTCCCGTTCACCCTCCACTCTTTTACTCCCCCATTCACCACCCACTCCCTTACTACCACTCAGCCTCCACCCCCTTATTTTCCTTCAGCCTCACTCTTCACCCTCAATACTCCATTTATCCTCCACTCCCTCCCCCTCATCCACACTCCCCCATTCCCACCCACTACCTCACTACCCCCATTCACCCTCACTCACACATTAACCCTCCACTCCATGACAACCCCCTCACCCCCCTCCCCCGTACTCCCCCACTCACCCCCCTCTCCCTCACTCCCCCACTCACCCGGCGGGTGCAGCTGAAGCAGCGCTGCACGAGGGCCAGCTTCTCCCAGGGGAGGACGGTGGTGGGGAGCAGCTGGAATATCCCCACGGCCTCCCCCAGCTCCCCTGCCTCCCCCACACCTCTGCGTGGGGGGGATACGGGGTGTCAGGTTGACGGGATGAAAATAGGGATTTACTTTTCAATTTCTGGTTGAGCTTATTTATTTAATTATTGTCGTGCAGTAATGCCTACCCCCAAATGGGGGTTGGCTCCAGTGGGGGTGCGTGCCCCCCAACTCACCCCAGTGCCTCCCAACTCACCCCAGCCCCCGCAGCAGTTGCTGGTCCGTAAGGGCGTTCCAGACGCACAGGTTACGCCAGTATACGCGGTCTCTACTGGCGGGCGCCTGCGTACAGGCCACGTGTAGGGGGTGCTGCCGCCCCCCGTAACTGTACTGGACGGTAGAACTTCCTGTCTTGCCAGTAGAACCCTCGCTATACAGGGTAGAACTCCCGGTAGAGTTGCCAGTATAGAGGGTAGAGTTGCCAGTATACTGGGCGGCGAGGGCATAGGAGGGTAGAGGGTAGCAGTGCTGAGGTAGACCCTGGGTAGATGAGGCGCCGCACAGCAGGTAGAGGGTAGACAGGGACGGGTAGATCAGGGGCAGTAGATGCGGGTGGATAATATACGATGGAGTCACCACTCTGAGGAACACAAGTAGATTGAGTCTACCCGTCTACCCATTATAGCGCACTGCTGCATGATATATAGAGGTAGATTATATATTATACTGTCTTACTGCCAATATGGCAGTAGATCGGCAGGCACTGCGTAATGTATTCTATCGAAGTAGATCTGAAAGAATCATTTAACACATATTATATGAATTGCATTGAGAGGTATGATAAACTATGCAGCTATACGCAGCGAGTAATAATATAATATATGTAATATGATATTATAATTATATATTTATAATATAGTTAGATGTAATATAATAAAACATGATTTACTGTGATATATAAATAAACTATACTGTCAAAGGACGTCGCCGACTGGTTAAAAATAATTATTTGAATAAAGTTACGATTGCTGGTGTTTTATTGCACTTGGATTCCTTTAATGAAAACATCAGTTAATATGGATTTAACGTAATTTTATTTCAGTTTAAAAAAAGCACGTTTAAAATTTCAAAACAAGCCTAACAACAAATTCATGCTCAATAAACAGTTTAATAAATCACTGTACCAAGTTAAACACAAATGTTACTCAGGCGACCACGCGACATGTGTCTGTACATGAAATTATTTCTGCCATATTGGCAGAAATAATTAAATCGAAATCGAAACGTCGTTATTAAATTAAATTACTTCCTTGAACCAGAATTTTTATCAACCAACGTCCACTGAAGAATATTGTTCGATCCTGAAAATTAAATCGATGATTTCTCTGGTCATTAACCACTCGTCTTTAAACTAAATTATTTGTACAGCCAAATTAACGTAATTATGTAAGTGTACATTCACGTTATTCACGTTAATAAACGCACAAGAAATTAATTATGGTATTCTGTCATTAAATGACTGGTAAGAGTGAATGATCATCATCATTGACAATACATTATGTAAATTAACGTAATTATGTGGCTGTACATTTACACTGTATCTTATCCACGTTAATAAACGCGCATGAAATTATTAATAAATTCTGGTTTTAACTGACCTTTGTAACAGTGAACGATCATACATTCACAATTCATTTATTAATTTAATTAATAATTAAATATTAAATTAATTAATTAAAATTAATTAAATATTAAATATTTAGTTATTATTAATTATACATTCTTAACACAAACTACACAGTAGGTAGACTTGCATTTTGTGTGGGACCCCGCAGGAGGGGTCCAGGTGGAGGGGGGCGTCCTCGGGGGGCAGGGTGGGGAACAGGGCGCGTACCAGCTGGTACAGGCGGCGGGTGTACCATCTCACCTGTACATGGGGTACTTTAGTACTAATTCAGTACTTATTGCCACGTGAGAACCGCTGAACTATTCATATATAATATATATATAATAGAAAAATATTATACAATAAAAATAAGAATATATATATAAATATATATACATTTCCAATTCTCTTACTAGTTTTTTTCAGTAATTTCTTTCTGATATGTTGAACAAACTAATAAGAAAATTGTCAATAAAACAAATCCGTTGGTCTTCAATGAAACCTGCTTAAAGGAAGAAGTTCTGCCAACCTATACTAAATCTTATACCTATATATACTGTACATAAAATATATATTTTATATCTTTCGACCACTACGAGTGTCGAAATAAGTATTAACATTAAGCCGAGTATTGCTCAAATAAGTGCTCTATTAACCTTGACTCTGTACCTGATTATCCCGTTTATAAGTAGAATTGTTAACGAACTCAGACCATCCCACAACTATGTTATTACCAGTAACTATTGTTATCATATTATACGCGGGGTACGAATATTATATTATATTGCTATATTATATACGCAAGTTGGAATATTATACGCCTGCAGATGCGAGAGCTAAGACACTACACTCAGACAAATGAAGGGGTAATATTGTACAAATAGTGACACACTTTCTACCCCGACGCTCCAGCAGAGAGCGGCCGTATCCCTGATACGCACTTCTTGTAGGATGACCCACAACACAAGTCCAAAAAATACATCGCTATTTGTATAAATGCCCACTAATTTCTCTGGGTGAGAGAGTGACCCACCTCGGCGAGGGCGTGGGGGAGGAGGAGGGCGGGGGCAGCGCAGGGGGCGCCGTACGAGGCCCTGAACGCCCCCACCAGCGCCCCCCGCAGCTCCTGCAGGGGGTGGGGGGCCACACTGAACGCCTGGGGGGGAGTGGGGGGTCATATAGGAGCTGAAGATGGCATCTAGATTCGCCAGTAAGGACTACGGGGGGCTAGTATAAGGGCTAGGGTCGCCAGTAAGGACTACGGAGGGTTAGTATAAGGGCTAGGGTCGCCAGTAAGGACTACGGAGGGTTAGTATAAGGGCTAGGGTCGCCAGTAAGGACTACGGAGGGTTAGTATAAGGGCTAGGGTCGCCAGTAAGGACTACGGAGGGTTAGTATAAGGGCTNGGGGCGCCCCCCTCGGCTCCTGGTGGCGATGTGGCGTACCAGCCGCTGCCACACCTGTCGCATGTGGCGTTATGGTGTAGTGTATGCCATGACATGCGGCGGTGTGGTGTAGCGAGTGGCATCATCGTGTGGCATATGGCGACAAAGCATATCATGTAGCCACATGTCATAGCATGGAGCCACACGCCACACTCAGGCAAAATAATAGGTCAAATTGTTGTAATATTGATCTGCGAGGACAATATCTGCGCGTAGCACTGATACAATAATTTGTTGCGGACCAAACTGCGTCAGAAAGTCCCTCAAAAAAGCTACAAGTGCATTGATATTTGGACATCTTCTTACTAATTTCTACGAGTGGAGGCTCGAACCCGCGATTCACGGCTCCTATTTTATTATTGTCTTGCCTGGCTGGGGTCTGGGTTACCTGGCTGGGGTCTGGGTTACCTGGCTGAGGTCTGTGTTACCTGGCTGGGGTCTGTGTTACCTGGCTGGGGTCCGGGTTACCTGGCTGGGGTCTGAGTTACCTGGCTGAGGTCTGGGTTACCTGGCTAGGGTCTGGGTTACCTGGCTGGGGTCTGGGTTACCTGGCTGGGGTCCGGCTTACCTGGCTGAGGTCTGGGTTACCTGGCTGGGGTCCGGGTTACCTGGCTGGGGTCCGGGTTACCTGGCTGGGGTCCGGGTTACCTGGCTGGGGTCTGGGTTACCTGGCTGGGGTCTGGGTTACCTGGCTGGGGTCTGGGTTACCTGGCTGGGGTCCGGGCTGGGGTCCGGGCAGGTCTGGTCTATGCCCAGAATTGTGGCGTAGTTGGCGAAGAGCGCACGCCACTTGAGCTCCACGCCACCACAGTGGCTGCCCACCACACTGCGGGCGAGGGGGAAGGGTCATGCCACATGCCACATGCCAGCCACATCCTACGAGTACATCTCCTCGGTCTGTCTATTATGCATATTATATTTTTTATGTATGTAGTACATTATTAACAAAATAATTATTAATTTTGCATTTATTATAAATATTTTATTATATTATTGCATAGTTTGCATGAACATATCTTGTATTAGCAGACAACACACCACACAGCCACCAACACACCACACAGCCACCAACACACCACACAGCCACCAACACACCACACAGCCACCAACACACCACACAGCCACCAACACGCCACACAGCCACCAACACGCCACACAGCCACCAACACGCCACACAGCCACCAACGCGCCACACAGCCACCAACACGCCACACAGCCACCAACACGCCACACAGCCACCTGTGTACCGCAGGCCCCACGGCGCCCCCCCTGTGTAGGGCCCCACTGGAGATCCTGAGGCCCCCCCCCGAGGGGCAGCAGCGCCCCCCCGAAGGTCCCTTCAAGGGCGGCGCCCCCTGGCAGGTACAGCGCCCCCCGCCCCCCGCAGTGGGGGGCCAGGGGCGTGGAGGAGCCCTTGGGGCCGGGGGCCAGCGCCCCCTCGTAGACCGCCCCGTCCTCCATCACCACCAGGCCCGGGCCCTGTCAAGGTAATGGTAGTTACCGTCATTACCAACTAGTGATGGTAGTTACCATCATTACCATTTAGTGATGGTAGTTACCATCATTACCAACTAGTGATGGTAGTTACCATCATTACCAACTAGTGATGGTAGTTACCATCATTACCAACACTAACTAGTGATGGTGACTACCATCATTACCAACACTAACTAGTGATGGTAGTTACCATATTACCAACACTAACTAGTGATGGTAGTTACCATATTACCAACACTAACTAGTGATGGTAGTTACCGTCATTACCAACACTAACTAGTGATGGTAGTTACCGTCATTACCAACACTAACTAGTGCTGGTAGTTACCATCTGAGAAATGGTAAACAATGTATCAATATTATATTATTATTGGGGTTCATCGCTACGGGGTTCAGGAGGGCTTAAAGGCCATGGGGGTTCAGTAGGGGTTAAAGGCTGCAGGGGTTCATCACTCACGCAGGGTTTGCCCCCCACGAAGGAGGTCTCGCAGACGCCCCCCGCGGCGGTGGTGACGAGCGCCGCCCCCTGCCGCTCCCCCTGCTGGTACTGACCCTGGTACTTGAACCCTGCGCACCAGGACCACGTCAGTACCACGTCAGGACCAAACATAACTTTCACGATAGGTAGATATATCTTAATTATCAGTAATGATAACCATAATCACCTGACACGATGCAGTCCTCAATCCCGTAGCCGTGTTTCAGCCCCCCCACCCACTCCCCCGTGTAGATGGACGCCTCCTCCCCCCCTAGGGGGTCACCGCCCCCCTTTTTTGTTGCGTTGCCGTCGCTCTTTTTCTCGGCACCATTTTGTTCCGGCCGACGCCATCTTGTATTGCTGTCCGCCATTTTGTTTTCGGTGACGTCATCCTTGTGGTGGGTGTTAGGGTACCGCCCCTTCTGAAGTACCCCGAACTTTTCGTACAAATTGTTCTGCAAGTACCCCGCGTACGTGGTCCCGTTGTGGTGCCTTATCTCCCCCCACCCACACATTTTCCCCGCCTCCCATTCCCCCCCACAGTACGCGGCACCCACAAGTCCCCCATCCAAGATGCCGGGGAGGCCGCAGGTCACCCGAAGTACCCCTTGGCCCCAGAACTGGCCCCCCTTCAACTCCCCCTCGTAGGTGGATCCATCGGGCCACGCGAGGGCCCCTTGTCCGTGAGGCTTGCCTGACACCCACTCCCCCGTGTATGTCGCCCCGCGGTACTGCGGGTGACGGGTGAAAGTGTAGCATGCATGACGCGTGGCGGGGGGTACGCGGGTGTCCTTCCACCATCCGTAGGAGCTACACTCCCAGAAAAGGGAGCTATATGGGTTAGGGTGACAGATCTGCTGCCATGTGAGCAACACGCCCCCGGGGCGCCTCCTGCAGGCGGTGGAAGGGCAGCAGTCCTCCGTGGCGACGCAGCAGGCGACCGCAGACGAGAGGCGGGTGCCCCACAGGCGGCGGTCGTCTATGCTGCTACAGGAGAGCTGCAGGCGATCCTCTGGCAGCTGCAGGGACAGGGTCGTCTGCGGGCCATCAATGATATTAATGATTGCCTGCTCTTAATGATACTTAAAAATTGCATGCCATTAATGCTACTTAATGATCGCCCTTCCTCAATGTACTTAATTGTTTTACATTTAACAGGCATACCACCATATTGTGTCTTATTTCCCTGGCATTATATATTCTTTGAATTGCATCACAATAATTATTTACTCTGCTATTACTCTGACCAAAAAATGCCTCACAAGAGTACCTACCCGGATTTTCAGAGCACCTAACCTGGTTACCCAGCTCTGGGATATCCAGCAAGAGTGCCCCTTCTCCAGAGCGGCAGAGCACCCACCTGGTTGCCCAGCTCTGGGGGATACCGCAGAGTACCTCCTCCCCAGAGTGTCAGAGCACCCACCTGGTTGCCCAGCTCTGGGGGATCCAGCCAGAGCAGCCCCAGAGGGAAGGAGCTGACGGCGCTGTGGCTGACTTGCAGGAGCGCATCTGACGTCAACGCTACAAACCCTGACGACGACAGCGACAAGGCTGACAAAAAACCCGTGTTTGCCGCTGACGTTAGGCGAACAGCTGACGTCTGACGCGAGTCCAGGATGAGACGACACGTTGATTTGAGGGGAGCGTTTGAGGGCAATGACTTAATGAACTTGAGAGTCTCGTTGGCCTCTGAGAGGCCCTCGGTGACCAGAAGCTGTAGGTTCCGCCATCTTGCACGTGCAGTTTGGACCAGAGTCACGACAGGGCTAGGATGGTCCCCCCTCAAAATTTCCCACAATAGCAAGTCGTAATCACTTATCCTCTCGAGCGGCTGATGCACCAGCCACTCAAAAACTGCATTCGCCTCTTCATCCGACACATCTGATCCTCTTTTATCCACCAACGATGCAAAAGATGAACCCCGGAACTTGGAGGAGTTTCTCCTCGTCGCAGTTGTTTCCTCAGTTTTCTTTGATCGCCCGTTTTCTTTTTTCGTCGTTTTCTTCACGCGATCGTTTTCTTTAGGCGTCGAGGGAGTACCACAATAATTTTCATTGTTCGAATAATCCTGGTTTTGGTATGACTTTGGTAGTATGTTGGGGGGTATGAGATGCACCATCGCGGGTATGGCATGCTTTATGATGCTCAATGCATCATCTTCATAAAGTGTCAGGAGCCCAGACGAAGTAGCATCACACACGTCATCACAGTACTGGGCCAAAATTTGGCACAGTACATCACACTGCAGAAAATAATGCCTGTTTAATCGAGTTATTGCGCCTACAAATACTATAAGCAATAGTTCACATTAAGCGACCAATCAATATGATCTATTTCACACATATTTTATCGATAAAATAGGCTAAACAATTACAATTTGGATTCTACGTGTGAATTCCACTAAAGTAGGCATAATTTTGAGTGTGAAGAACCCTCAATACTTCATAATAGAGCACCTGGGAGATGAGGGGGAGATGTATGACGTCACACACGGGCGAGACCTGCGCCTGATTAACAGCCTCAGCACCACCCACCAACACCTGCAGACAGCGTCGTATCATTTCTGATCCAAAATAACAGGGATGAGAATTTTTAAAAATTCGCTCTCTATTGTTTCTGAAGGAGGAATTGAATTTATTAATAATCACTCACACAGAATTATTTTTCATTAACGAACAGGTATTGTACCCCATCTGCAAAGCTAGTTCAATGATGATGTAGATGAATGATTGGAAGGTTCGAAACCCACATCTTGTGGAAATTTTCGTTGAAATTCGCAAGATGGCCGGTTGGTTGAGAATCAGCAGGCATTTTATTTCCTATTATTGAACATCAACAGCCATCAGAATAATTATACCTTTAGTTTTGATGCTTTATCAATGGTCATAACAAATATCTACATTAGTAAAATAATGATAAATTGCAACCCTGGCACCCCACAACCCGTACACCCCACAACCCGTACACCCCACAACCCTGTCACCCCGCAACCCCACTACCTGCACCACATCCTGTAGGGTCCTCAGGAGGCGCCACAGGAGGAAGGCTTCTCTCTTGTCCTCCCCATGGAGGCGGCAGTGGGAGGTCCTGTAGCCCCGCTTGGGTCTCCTCCTACCCACGCTGGGGGAGCCATGAGGGGACACTAACCCCTCGAATTGCGTTGGGGATTCTACCCCACCGAATGTTTTGGGGCTAGCGTTACCCCGGTTGTTGTGAGATGTTTTTTGTGAAAACTTATTTCTATCCACACGTTTTCTGTACAAATTAGGGCAAATATCACAGTAAGTGGAGATCTGGTGTGTTTCACAGGAAGACAAGTCGCTGCGGTTGCCATGGTTACTACTGGTCGTCATATTGTTTATAACTAAACTATTTTCAACTTCCATGTTCTCCCTGACGGAAATATTTTCGTTTAAAAGTAGGTTAAAGTTGCTAGTAGTTGCCAAAGAGTTATCAAGAGCCGTTTTTGAGCTGCCAGATATAGACACATTTTTAAAAGATACTTCTAAGTTGCCAGACGTCACTACCGAGCTGCCAGACGTCACTACGGAGTTGCCAGATGTCACTACGGAGTTGCCAGACGCCACAACGGAGCTGCCAGACGTCACTACTGAGTTGCCAGACGTCACTACTGAGTTGCCAGACGTCACTACGGAGCTGCCAGACGTCACTACGGAGTTGCCAGACGTCACTACGGAGCTGCCAGACGTCACTACGGAGTTGCCAGACGTCACTACGGAGCTGCCAGACGTCACTACTGAGTTGCCAGACGTCACTACGGAGCTGCCAGACGTCACAAAGGAGTTGCCAGATGTTGCCATGAGATCATTAGTATTGGTCCCCACGTATACGTGCTCGTCGTGCAGCTGAGGAGGCCACAAGGAAGCCTCCAGCAGCAGCTGCAGAGGCTGCAGGAGCAGCTGCTGTGCAGGCAGCAGCAGCTGTAGCAGCTGCAGCTCCCCCATCAGGAACTTCACCATCTGTAGCGTCACGGAACAGTCAGCTTGAACAGTTATTTATGTATTAATTCATTTATGAACAATAAATTTGAATTTGATTTCCATCTATTGAATTGTAATGGAGCAATATATGTACAGTCCTGTCTTGTTCAAAGCATATCTGGTTATAAGAACCGGCGTGTCGGATTGTAAGAACCGGCGTGTCCGGCTATAAGAAACAGCGTATCCAGTTACAAGAACCAGTGTGTCTGGTAATAAGAACCAGCGTGTCCGGTAATAAGAACCAGCGTGTCCGGTAATAAGAACCAGCGTGTCCGGTAATAAGAAGCAGCGTGTCCGGTAATAAGAACCGGCGTGTCCAATTCTAAGAACCAGCGTGACCGGTTATAAGAAACAGCGTATCAGGCTATAAGAACCGGCGTGTCCGGTTATAAGAACCAGCGTGACCGGTTATAAGAACCAGCGTGACCGGTTATAAGAAACAGCGTATCAGGCTATAAGAACCGGCGTGTCCGGTTATAAGAACCAGCGTGTCCGGTTATAAGAACCAGCGTGACCGGTTATAAGAAACAGCGTATCAGGCTATAAGAACCGGCGTATCCGGTTATAAGAACCAGCGTGACCGGTTATAAGAACCAGCGTGACCGGTTATAAGAACCAGCGTGTCCGGTAATAAGAACATACCTCTTTGGAGGGAGGGGCCCCGTGGGTGACGACGCTGTCTCCCCCACAGAGGATGTGGGAGCAGCGCTCCCCCACGCCCACAGGCACCCGCCAGAACTCTCCCGTGAGGAGCGGTTTGTTTATCCCTGATTTTGGGGATGAATTACCAACCCCAGCCTCTCTGTGGAGGTATGAAGCATGACAAAATGAACAAGCCAAAAATTTTTCTAATAAAAACTAAAGACATAATGATGAAAATTGGTCTCTAATAACGTCGCTCTCTTTCAGAAGAGGTACCTATATTTTAATTATATTTACAAGCACGAACTTCATTAAAATTACCATAGCAAAGAGGCAAGTTATTTATCTGTAAGGCCTAAAGGAAAATAGGGTCATCATGTAATACACAAGAAATACACTAGTAATGTACGAGTAATTCTGTAAGTAATACGCGAGTAATACACGAAAAATACTGAAGTAATATTTTGTTTACACCCTGGTGATTCTTAGTATTTCTAAAGTAAGACTGAAGTGATAGTTACATGTCAATTTATACTCCAGTAATATTCAATTATTATTCATTTCACTCCAGATGCAATACTCACGTGGCTCGGGTCACCAGCTGGGCCAGGAACACGTCCCCCTCCAGGGACGAGGCAACGATGACCTGGTCCCCCGCGGCCCCCACGTCCCGGGCCCGCCTTGCGCCCCCCACATGTCCCCCGCACCCCTCCAGCACCCGCTCCGTGATGAAGCCCTTGGGCACAGGACGGCTGTGGCCGCCCTTAGAGACCTGCCCTTGATCGTTGCCCTCAGCCTCCTTGGTCAAGGCGTGGCCCTCAGCCTCCTTGGTCAAGGCGTGGCCCTCAGCCTCCTTGGTCAAGGCGTGGCCCTCAGCCTCCTTGGTCAAGGCGTGGCCCTCAGCCTCCTTGGTCAAGGCGTGGCCCTCAGCCTCCTTGGTCAAGGCGTGGCCCTCGCCTGACGAAAGTGCCTTTATTTCGTCCTTGTTGCCGCGGTTTTCATCCCGTTTGTCCTCAAGCGGGACATTCTCTCCTTGTTGGTCCGTGGACTTGGAGCTCGAGTCCCCAGCTCCCAGCTGGGGACTTGACCTGTCTTTCGTAACCAGGGTCTCGGGACTCGAGTGGACTAGATTGCTTACAGAAGAACCTGGAGGACTTGAAGAGGATAAAGTGGAGGAGGATAATGTGGAAGAGGACAAAGCAGAAGAGGACAAAGCAGAAGAGGACAAAGTGGACGAGGATAAAGTGGAAGAGGACAAAGTGGAAGAGGACAAAGTGGAAGAGGATAAAGTGGAAGAGGACAAAGTGGAAGAGCATAAAGCGGAAGAGGATAAAGTGGAAGAGGACAAAGCAGAAGAGGATAAAGTGGACGAGGATAAAGTGGACGAGGATAAAGTGGAAGAGGACAAAGTGGAAGAGCATAAAGCGGAAGAGAATAACGTGGAAGAGGACAAAGAAGAAGAGGATAAAACGGACGAGGATAAAGCTGAAGAGGATAAAGTGGAAGGGGATAAAGTGGAAGAGGATAAAGCGGAAGGGGATAAAGTGGAAGAGGATAAAGCTGAAGAGGCTAAAGCTGAAGAGGATAAAGTGGAAGAGGATAAAGTGGAAGAGGATAAAGTGGAACAAGATAAACTGGAAGAGGATAAAGTAGAAAAGTCCTTATTTGTCTTAGTCTCCATCAAACGATCCTTATGGCTTGAGGTGATTGCTACCGGGACGTTGAAGTTTCCAGGGGGATTTTCGGCCACGTTTTCATCGGCCACGGACGAGGGGGAGTCGAAAAGATCCCCCTCGTCAGACCCCAGAGAGGGAAGGGGGAGGACATGGGGTTCCGGCTCGTAGAGGACCTTTATCTCCTCGTCCCCAGGGGTCATTGGGTGCGTGGGGATGGGGAGCCCCACAGGCGGGGATTTGGGGGAGAACTTGAGAAGGGAGGAGAGGGTAGGTGGGGTAGCTGATGGGGTGAAGAAGGTGTCGCCCCACACCAAGATCTGCAGGAATAATAATAATAATTAATAATAATAATAATTAATAATAATAAATAATAATGATAATTATTTCGTTACGGATAGTCGATGTGACCACGCGCACGGCCACGCTCTTGTCTTAGCAAATGCCAGTTACTGCATCACAATTTGAGGTTAGGTAATGGAGCCATTACCTCTCTGGCTTATTACCTGTGCCCCCATCACCTGTACCCTCATCACCTGTACCCCCATCACCCCCATCACCTGTACCCCCATCACCTGTGCCCTCATCACCTGTCCGTCGATGGTGAGGCCAGCGACGAAGGAGGCCCCACAGGCGAGCTTGGTGATGGCACGGCCGCTGAGGCCCTGGACCCGACAGAGGGGGTTTGCTTCAGTGGACCCGCTGGACTGGCCCCACACCAAAACCTGTTGCATGCGGGACATTTAATTGCCTGTGGGTGGAATATATAACATCACATACGAAAATTATGGAAATGTTAACGCAGTCACACCTCGTTCATCTACCAGTTGTACCACTATCGTGGAGCCATAGTAAATGGATTGAATCACTTGTACAGAGACAGGAATGAGCGAAACATTTAGCACTAATAGGTACCTATAATCCAGCGGCTGCATATCGGCTTATATAAATGAGAGAAACCTTTAGTATTAATATTCCTGCGGCGTTCGACTTTAATTTTCATACCTTTAAGGACAAATTGAGCATTCCTTGATGTGCCAAGTCGTTTTTAAGATTCTTTGAAAGAATAACGCCTATGACAGCTGAGCAAAAATGTATAGTTACATTTGGTATCAATACTTCCAAATACCTCCAATTAATTTACTTATGTATAAAATGAACAATAACTACAAAATGATGGAATAGATACAGAGAGAAATAGGTTGTCAGCATCACCTCGGAGGACATTATCCTGGCGCTGCGCTCCACCATGGCTCTCAGCCTGACGTCATCATCCTCCTTGCGGTTCCCCCCAACATGGACGTTCTTGAGGGAAGACCAGGCGGGGCAGAATAACCCATCCTTCCCCTTAACCCCGCTTTTTGGGGAAGCAGTCTTGAATTTTGTGTTTATTCGATCATGGCGGCTGTTCGCGAGGTTGCCAAGTCGTATATTGTTGATGGACGTGCGGCCAAGAGAGTCGAAGAAGCTGGTCGATGTGTCGATGCACGAGAGGACATCTCTTTGCTGGCACCCTGCCAGACCGCCACAGCCAGCCAAGTTATTGCCCGCGCAAGCCATGGAATTCTGGCAATATTGACAGTGATTAGCAATGCAATGGGCGGAGTTGCCGCGCTTTTCGCGACTGAGGGGAAAGGCGCCACTGCCCTCTGACGACCCTTGTGGGGAGTCGAGACTGGCGGTGGCAGAGGCGGAGCGGACATGACTTATCCTTTTGCTTGCATTTTTTGGCTCCAGAGTAGGAGAGGACGGAGGGGCGGACCAAGGAGGGGCAAACTCAGAGGAAGGAGGGGCAGGAGTGTCATCAACGGGTATTGGGCTCTCTGTTTCTGATGCTTCTTCTCTAATTTCTTCACTGTTTTTTGGACCCAAGTAACAAAACTCAGTCACCGAGTCGGACGATCCATCCGACAATGTGGATGAACACGTGGCTTCCGAGTCGCGTCTTTGTAATATTTTTCCGGAATTTAAATTACCATCCGCAGTTCTTTCTTGATCGCCTTCAGGGCGGGAGAACTGCTTGGTCAGAGTGCCTACCCTGTCCGTGACGCCCCGTACACCCGTGGCCATAAGGCTGGCGGCGGAGCTGGCAGCAGCGGTCGCACTCGTGGCCGCGTGGGCGACGTTTTTGCTTATTAAATCCGACGCCAAATCCAGTGAATACCTGACACTATTTTTCAAATCCTCAGATTTTACCTCAACGAGGGCCGGGAAAAAACCAAGGCCGGCATCCGCCTGAAAGTTGCCTGCGTCAGGTTTCAGTGCCGCGCTGGTCGTCGTCGCGGGCGGATGTGCGTGCGACGCGCCCGCAGCGTCAGTCTCGCACACGGCATGGGGCTTCTGGCTCGAGCCTTGTGCGTCCAGCATTGGTGCTGTCATCCTACTGAGCTGCCTAGAAATGAATTGCCTTGCTATGTCAGCGTTGGTTATTGTATCACAGCTTGGAGCTTCATCTTTAACCGTCGTATTTTCTAACTCGTCCGCCATGACCGAATCAACCACACGAAAGTCGCGGTCCGGCGAGCCTTTTGGTTCACTGCCACTCGATCCCTCCCCATTGTTGGAGGAGTTATCACCTGCAGCGCTGCTGCAGTAGGCACTCTTCCCCAACAAAGATGGAGTTCCCATGCATGGGGAACCTCCTTTACAGTTTGCCTCCGTTACACAAGATGCATCGCCATTAATATTTACTTCGTGTGGGTCAACATGACACACCTTATCGCTGCCATCCTCACTATAGCTGTCGTCTGAGTCACTATCTTCGTCTCGCACCAGAGCAGCAGAGAAATGAGGTCCTGCTGCTATCTGCAGGATCTTTCTCCCTGCAGGGATCCTCACTCTGGATGGGTGTATTCTGAAAGTCCTACTCCTAAACAAACAAGACTCGTGTTTATTGTGTGCATTGCCGCTACTACCACACACACGGTAGCCGTGAGTATCACGTGAGCTGCGATTCTTGGAAATCTGAGATTCACTGTTATTGATAACAGTGCCAGTGTCACCATGACTGCCACCCGTGTCAGTGCCACAAGATGAGCAACGGCCCCTGGCATAGGACAGTCGCAGCACAGGCATAATTTGTTCAGCTGATGCTTGCCACACTTCGTTGTTATTGGACAGGAACAAAACGTGGTCGGCGCCAGCTGCCACCGCTGCCACGGTGATGGCAGGGCGCCGCAGTGGCAGGTCATGGCTACATAACTCAGTTGGTGCACCCAGGGACAGCCTAATGATCGCCGGGTCAGCCAGATGGTCCTCGTTATCATCGTCAGATGACCGGGGAGCTGTGAGATCAGGGTTCTTAGAGGTCCCTGTCTCTCCTTCAGCGCTAACGCCACGACCCACGTCTGAGACACCACCACCCGCGCTATCCTTCGTGGCGGGCGGCGCGTCCTGCAAGTGACGACAGAAAGCCTGGCCGTCGGAGGTCAGGAATATGAGGAGACCCTTGACCACCGCCACGTCCTTCACGAAGCCCTTGACGAATATCTGCAGGTGAAACATCCATGGATATTGCAAACCCAAATGAATATAGACATAAATAAATAAAGATTTATGCATGCAACAGCGTTCTCTCTAAATACAAATCATCTAAAATCATAAATTATTGGCAGAGTATCCAAGTATACTAAAAATTTAGGAATACGATTAAATAAATAAAATGCATCAGTGATATGGGATAGTATGGGGAGCAATAGAACATAATTGAATGAAAGCTGTGGTTAGCACCCAACAGACATGAGGGCATGATTTGAATTTCAAGCCAAAATGTAATATTAATTATTACTATTCTAATGATGAATATAACAAACTTATTCAATTTACATGCCTGGCGCAGTTTGCCGCGGGTGACGCCATCATACTCCCCCACGTACAACTTCCCTGACGACGTCACATGAGCTGTTGCCCCATAGACCCTCTCCTCTTCAACACCCTCACGTTCCCCCAGTGCCCTCATTTCATTAACATCACTAGCAAGACACTCTTCAGAACAAGATGCTGTGCAGCAACTTTCATGTATGGAAGCTTCGGTGACTTCAGTAGCAGTGGAGTTTGACACACGTTTGACTGTGATGCAGGATGGTGACCCCTCCACAGGGGCTAATCTCTTTGTACAATCTGCTTGACAGACTGGTGGATTCACAGGGTTCTCTGGATGATCCTGAGTGAGGTTAAGGGCAGCAAGCGGACGCATCTGTCCTGCCACCTTGATGACAGGGTCCGTGGGCATAATCAGCATCTCTGATGTCCTGCAACCTGTAACAACAAATTAAATTATTGTATCATGATATTGCCTTTGCAATCGTTATAATAATCACCCAACAGTCCTGTATTGTTGCCCACAAATTGTGGACAACAATGAATTCTTAACTTGGCAACCAAAATTCAAATGAATTTGTATTTAAGTATTATAATTTTTCAAAACTTTTTCAACAGTTCTTCTCAAGAATTTTAGTTCAATCAGGAGAAATGCAAGCAATAAGGATTGGCTTTTCCCAGGAACAGCAAAAATTCTGACAAGAAGCAAAGAAGCGTCAGCAAGCAAGCATTATGTATTTTTACTTCCAGAATAATTTCTATGAATTTCTAATTTTATAACTTAGTGCAATAAAGAACTACTTACAGAATATGTACATTAGAAAGGAAATTATATAACTTCATTGAATAGAAAACATATTTCAAGAATAAATTATAAAAAAATCACTAACATTATTAAATAAAAAAACAAACAAATTGAAAAAATGTAAAGTAACATAAGAAGCAAACTGATAGGTACCTTAGTCTCTAGAAACAATTACACCAAAAATGCATTAGGTACCTACCGTACTAGTTTCATAAATGAAAAAATTGCAGACACCAATTTAAAAAAAGGCAACAATTTAGAGCATTTAGAAAGGAAGGAAACAAAGGGAACTGAGGAACTAACTGACCTGCAGAACTCAAAGTAAGGAACATGTGGGACAAGGGCACTGTGCTCCCACAGGAGGAAGTGGCTTGACCATACAAGGGTGAAGCAGTGTGGCCATGCCCTAACATCATAAGATAAATCACAGACGAGACTCTCACAGCAAAGATCTACGAGTCTATGGTGTGCACCTCACCAGTTGCCACTCAAACTGTGATGAGGACCACACTCTTAATGTGATTAGGACCACACTCTTAATGTGGTGAGCTATAACATCTGCAGGGAACAAGGAGCTTTTACTAGCAGAGATCAATGAAATGGTTTAGAAATATCGTAACACATATGTATAGATCAGAGATGGATCAAAATACTGCAAGTAAATGTGAAATGAAGGTAATAAGTAAGTACATTGCATACCACGATGTATATGGTACCTCAGTTCTCATACTACCGCATACCTCAGTTTTTCAACTACCATACAGGGTGCATACCGGTCATGGAAAACCTGGAAACAATGATGTAATGGGTATACAACAATGTGATGGGTAATGGGTATACCCATCACATTGTCATATACCCATCACATTGCCATATACCCATCACATTGTTTCCAGGTTTTCCATGACCGTTACGCACCCTGACCATAATATAATGGATACCAACTCAGTCATTAAGATTTGCGCATATTTTAGTGAGTGGAATCTTGGGGCTCATTAGTGAATGAACTATGATTATCCCACTTGTTTTTCCTTGCCTTTTTTGTTAAACTTTACCTTTTTTAATATTTTGATGAAGATATCAGCATACAGAAAAAAAATTTCTACTATGAATCTTAGCAGCAGGCATATGTTGTGCAATGGGAACTGTATGATATCTTGGAATTTGCAGGGAATTTAGCAGCTGAGATTTTAGCCGCAAATTTCCTTGGTTCTCTCAAAATAGTCTTATTTTACAGAATAATAATCATAATAATATTGAGAATTCTGCTGAACTCTTCTTGGCATCATGGTTTGGTTGATCATAGATAGTAGACTATACATCCATAGCTTTTAAAGTAGGTACAGATTTGAAGTATAGATAATGACATCTATTTATGCTCTTGCCCTCTTATAGTCTTATGCTGGTAACCATTTTTCTATCCATTGCTGATTGCAGCTTTCAATGTTGGCTGCATGCTGATTGCTGCCTACTCAGTGCCAATTGATCAGAGTGATAATTGAGATTATCCTGCACAGTTTCACAAGCTGCAAATGGTTTCAAGAAGCTGATTCTGCATGACAAAATTCTCCAAACACCTGCATCCTCTAGATCAGTATGAAATTCTTGGATTGTGCATTAAGTTTCTTTCATTTTAGAGTAGATTCATGACCATCTCCCAACTTTGATTGGTTGTGATGTAATCCACTGACTCCATCCAGACTGTGATTGCTTGTGTGGTGGCCTTTCCAGTGTACTGATTATTGGTTAATTTAATACCCTATAGAATTCCACACTGTTCAGTAGTATGGCCATTGGCCAAAAATGGCAAGAAAGCCCTAGTTGTCATGTTGTGGCTTAAAAGTTACATTTATTCCATGCCTAGTTACTATATGCATATATGTTTAGTTATTATATGCCTAGTTACTATATATATTATATGTTACTACAACATTTCTATGAAATGTCAGAGATTGTCCCTTATTACCCCACCTGTCCCTTATTAACCCATTTGATGGTACTGAACTGCAGAAATTACATATTTCGCAAAATGACACATTTTCAAACCGCAATTTCTACAATAAACAAAAACATTACATTAGAGCCATAAGATTTTACACCTATTGGAATGTGTCATTTTAGGAGGGAATGATATTCAAGGGCATTCCAAGATTGTCAAATATTGAGGAAATGACACTGATTTGTGCGCTGGAGCCCTTTAGTGCACTGTGCATCTTGCTCCTTTTCCTGGGCATGCGCTCCTATTTTGTGCAGCACATTCCTAAATTACATAGGTACATGGTCATTTAAAAGGCATTTAGAATGTCTCCATACTTACAAATGCTATACTTTTTCTGAAATATCACGGGTATCATCAATGCCACAATATTTCAGAAAAAAAAGTAGGACTTTTCCTTAATAGAAGTCATATAAGTATAAAATTTTGAGCCATAAAGAAATTTTCAAATCAGAGGTAAATCAATTATGACCAGTGAACTCATTTGGTAAATTAAATTGTCAAGTTATAATTTATTAATTATACTTTTTGAATCATTTTAATTCATCATAAAAAACTATAACTTGGTACTCACTGCAGTGAGTGACAGAGAGCACATTTTCTTGTGGAGTCATGGATGCACAGACAGACGGACAGATGGTCAGACAGACGGACGGACATGGCAAGCACAATAGTGCATTTTTTACATAAATGAGAAAATGCACTATATGCAGCATTAAAAATATTATAGAATATATTTTTTACAACTCAGAGAAGATTTACATATAACATACTTTTTGCTGTTTTTTTGAAGATGCAGTATGGTACAATTTTATTGTTCTATGACATAAGGTGACACAAATCACACAACTGAAACAAGCCAACTATCACAGGCAACTGAACTAGGCATAGTGGTTAGCTAGTCTCCTCCTACCAGGTAACCAGGCTACCACGTACCAGCTACCAGTGCTAGCCTGGTAGGAGAATAGGAGTCTAGGACTAGGAGTCAAGGACTAGGAGTCTAGGACTAGGAGTCTAGGACTAGGAGTCTAGGACTAGGAGTCTAGGACTAGGAGTCTAGGACTAGGAGTCTAGGACTAGGAGTCTAGAACTAGGAGTAGGACTGTAAGAGGAAAATGTCAACAGAATGGCTGTCTGATCACACTGTCTGAGTCTGACATCAGTGACATGAGACTGAGCTGAGTCATGATGATTGGGATTGATTGCAATTTGAAACTAGGAGTGGTCTGAGTGGAGACTTCAGAGCTCAGACACAGAGTCAAACTATTAAAGAATGTCAACACTCAACAGCAATGTTTTAGGGCTTGGGTATAATAAAATTAGCTTATTAGGCAAGAATATGCTACTGTGCCACTGCCGCCCACCAGGCATGGAATATATCTACTTGGCGAGCCACAACTGAATTTTTTGAGCTGTGGTTTTATGGATTTGCCAGCCATGATTCCATTTCTTTGAGCCGTGATTCCATTTCACCGAGCCATGAATTCCATATCTCGGCCATGAAAAGCCATTTACGAGGCGCAAATTTATTTACAAAGTCCATGCACGTGTTACCCCAAATCTCTAATTTTACCCTAAAACAGTCAAATGGCAATGATAAAATTTGTCTTTACTTTAAGTTTGACTGCTTTGACATGACCGCAACTATGCGCCCAGGGCGCAGAGGGTGGATGCAGCGTCGCCAATATATGGGTTTTTAAGCCCTAAGTGTCGCCGGGTAATTTTAAGATGCATCGTCATGTAATTTTTAATGAAAAGCCATTACGCTGAGTAATGAAAAACTATTTACAAGCCACAAAATTATTTACAAGGTTGCATGCACGTGTTATCCCAAATAACTAATTTTACCCTAAAAACAGTCCGATTGTACAGCAAGTGTTAACTGAACATGTGATAATGCAGTCTGACCGCTCTAATGTGACTGGCAAGTCCGCAACTACGTAATCGTAAACTTGATGTTTACATTTTTGACGGGAACTCATCGCAACTGATTTTTGGACAAGCTTCACTGCATCCTGATACATCCAACATATCGGAAACCTTATTTTTTTAAATAGTTGGCTGAAGACTGACAAATATATTAAATGCAAGAATTTCAATCTAAATGTGTCGGCAAGATCTTCTGAAGGCGTAAATTTTGCTAATGAAGCGTCACCAAAGATCTTGCAATATTCATCCACTCTCTGCACTGACTGCACAGTGGCAGTATGCGCAATCTTCAACAAAACGTTTAGTTGATTTGTTTACATTACGATGTTTATGTTTTTTTCTGCAGGATATTTTGCCGGTAACAGTAAAGCAATGCGGATTGAGGAAGTTAAAAATTTTATGAAGTGACATTTTTGCAAAGTGCAAACCACGATTTTTCAATCAAACAAAAATTTATGACATTCGAGCTGCGAGATTTCATACCTACTGAAATTATATGATATTAGAGCCGTGATATTTCAGACAAAAATAGGACTTTTCCGGCCCTGCTGCCCACAAGTATATGATTCGTCTCAGAAAATATAAAAAAAATATCTGAGATTTTGAGGGAGGTCACACTCATTCAAACAAATCATCAAGTGATGAAGACCAACTACCTGCAAGTTGCAACTACAGTCTACTCAAGTAACTCAACAGTCTCAACTAGTAGTACCTAGTCTAATAGTAATAGGAGTCAAAGAATGTCAACAGAAAAGTCAGAAATGTTTTGGGCATAGGGTAAACGCGGTATATTCCGTCACATTAAGGACGCATCGAGAAATGAAAAACTATAAAAAAAATAACCGTATGCAACTCAAGTTCTGTTTGCTTTAGGTGACTCTCAAAACACCGTAGTACGCGTCGGCAACGATGAAACGTCACAAAATGTTGCCATATTTATGTAAAAGCCTTTAGAATGCAAACCTACCAAATCCCTATATTCCGTCACTGTGTGTGGCATTGGCAATATTTGGCACTTGGTGAGGTGTATTCCGTCCGCGCTTCAAATTCTACTGATGTGTAATGCCGTCATCCACGTGTTCGAATTCCGTTCGCTGTATGAGCTGTATTGGAATACAACACGGCTTTGAATTAGAACACTAATGAATATTGAACACTACTTAATTACGCCTTTAATTAACAACTATTATGCTTTTAATTAAGCAAATTTTAATTTTTGTACATAGCTTGGAACAATCTGCGTGTGTCCAATTCAAGTTGTGACGGAATTAGTTTTCATGTGTCTAAATCCATTTCTCAACTTAATCATCTATTAATTTATTTACCACTTGAAATCAGCGAATACAAGTATACTTAAAAGATTCCTAATATATTCACAGATGTATTTAAAAGTCTCAAACCATAATATTCTTCCTATACAAACAGTTATTCACTATTTGGTAGAGCAAGGTCAACTGTCAAATTTGACACATTTTTCGATGATCTCACTGGGTAGCGTGCATTGTCTCTCTTTGGATCTCAATATTCTCCCGCTAGATGGCCAAGACCTAGTGTTTTGGCATTAGTTCGACGCGCAAGTGTATGACGACAATGACGCCGCCATTTTAACCATCAACGAATGCATGGAACTAAAACAAAGGTGGTGGTTGTGGGTTGTAGGTGAAGAAGAAGTCGCACGTTGACCGCTTGTAACACCTGGACTCAGCAATAGTTATTTAGTTGAAGTCTTCATCATGTTTCTCTCAATTTCATTTCCTTCTTTGCTGGCATGAGCTCTCTTTGTTATCAACAATTCTCTTGTTTAGGGCAAATCACAGTTTAATCCAGTGCATTACACACACTACATGGTAGATAATCGTCCACTTTGCATGAGATATGTGGTGGTTGCTCTCACTATGTGGTGCTGAACTTTTCTGGGATAATTTCCTCCACCAAGGAGCACACGCACAGATATGTGAGGGACTCCCAGGGCATGTATATTTGATATCATCACCTGTCTCTCATGATCGTATAGTGTACATGAAAGGAGGAAGTGTTCAATTGACTCTTCAACCCCACAGTGCAGGCACATGGGAGTGTCAGCCATGCCAAATCGATGAAGATGAGAACGAACCCCAACATGGCCAAGACGAAAACGGGTTAAAACCACTGTGGCACGATGAGAACGGCAAGCAACCCATGGGACAGGAGACATTCCAGACCGAATGGAAGCTAGATGATGACCCCTCCCATCAGTAGCTACTGTAGTAACCCAATCCAATTCCCAAAAACGAAGAAGGTGTGACCGAAGACCAGCAAGAGCATCTGAGCAAGGTAAAGGAAACAAGGCTGAGTGGTCAAGGCAATGTCCCAGTTTGGCAACTGCATCAGCACGCTCATTACCAATAATGCTGTTGCAGGGGGAGCTATATTGCTTTTTAGCCCAACCCTTTGGCTATCATCCTCGTTTATTTGAGGTCTGTGCTGTGTTTTCTCATTATGTAACTTATTATGTATTTTTCCCTTTTTCTCTTTCTCAAGTCCAAACAAGGAAGTAAAATCATTAACGTAAAGTAAATTCCAAAGCCAAACATAATTCTAATGTAAAATTCCAATGAATAACTAATAACTACACCAGTATGGGAACCTAAGCTTACTCACCACTTGAGAGGAAGTGAGTGATTGTTTATTGCATATATTCATTTTTTTTGCTCAATTGATGTTATATTACAAATGGTTTATATTTTTGTGATTTCGCTTTGTTTTCTGATTTTCTATTAATTGTGTTCGGTGTGTTTTAATTCTGCAAGCTATATATTTTGATGTTCATCAATTCTTCATTAAGCTGTTTGCTGCAATATAAGTTTGCTTGATTACTTTTTCTGCATCTATAAGCAACACAGTTGCTCTAAGAAGTCATTATTAAGGTTCTTGATTATTACTGTTTTTCTGCTTGTTAATTAACCCATTAATGCCGAGCGGTTCCATTTGGAACCAGCGGAAAAAAATTGATTCATAATAAAATTGTATGGTCAAATCAATATACTAGTGGATGCGTAGGTTTGATACACATCTTGGACGTGTTCTGGCAACGTTTGGTTCAGCTGCGCCGACTACTCCCTGCTCAGTTAACA
>NW_025945334.1:0-433 GCF_000764305.2 Hyalella azteca
CGAAATTCTTCTTTTCTCTGCTGAGGTTATAGGTCAAATAGCATTTTCTGCAAAAATATTAATTGGCTTGGTTTACCCAAAAAACAATTCCCTAATCATCAAAAAGATATTCAATTTCCTTGATATTGTAATATTTTTCTTCATTTTGGCTAATTATTCTCAACAATCCCTGACGATTTATATCAATTATCGTGCCTTCTACGATTTCCTCATTGACGCTGAATTTTCTCCTTTGGTTTCGCCCAAATAATTTTTCAAGATATAGTTCACGCTGATTACTTTGTTGGCCATTTTTAAGAAATATTATATGTTTTTCTAAACACTCACATATTTTTTCGCAAATGACATCTCTACTAAAATATTTCATGGGGTAAGTTTTGCACAACGAACTCGCCCTGGGACTCTCGAATTTGGTTTGCTGAATATTGAGCCC
>NW_025945335.1:0-1039 GCF_000764305.2 Hyalella azteca
AAATAATAAGAATTTAGAATGTAATCTAGATTTTCGGACAATAATTTCGACATGATTTCTGATAAATGTTTTAGTATAGTAGCAGTCTACCAATATATTGACTTATTAAGATTAGTCGTCCATTCTGAATTTTATCGAAAAATGCCCCGATATACATGTATGAAAAAACATTCATAACTCATACGCGAGATTTTGCAAGTATCATTTCGAATTATGAAATTAATTTGTACACTTCACAGAAAACAGGAAACGATCAACATTTAAAGGAAAATTAACGGAAAATAAAAATTTGGATAGGAAAAGTGTTTCTGTTGGAGGCATTACCAACAAGTGAATTTCACGTTGATTTTAACTGATGGTGATACTCAAGAGTTCTTGTAGTGATGAAAACATCGACGGGACGGCCTACAAATCATCGACGTCGCCGATTGAGCTGTTGAGTGTTCGGTCATAGACGCGTCAAATAAAGGAACTCTCTCTCAGTAATTATGTTTAAAGGAAAAACAATGTCATTCTGCACAAAAAAAATATATGTGACGTCATATACGGATAATTTGAACCTTGCGAAGTAGTTTTGAATGAAATTGAAGCTAACTCTGCAGAGATACTCAAAGCTTTAAGGAATGCACCTTTGACACAATGTATGCGCAAGTAACTTTATATCATCACGATGGGCAAAAATTTTCAAAATACAAACATTAAAATAAAAATTTATAGTAAACGAACGAGCGATAATGGTTAAATCTGAACTATGTGCCATGCAGTTACGCCGCTCCCACTATAAGAAGAGCCGAGCTTCTATATCAGGTTCAAAATGATCATACACTAGCGAAAATGAATGGGTTAAGTTGTACATATAGTGACACACTTTCTGCATGTATTACTCTCTTTTGGCAGGCCGAAACGGATGAGGACGAACCCTCACAGGAACAAAAATGCATCGCTATTTAGACAATGAGTCATTTGTTTCCTTGAGTGTACCGATGCGCACAAGCGATTCACAAACGATGGAGCGACAGTGAAGCTGGAAGCGGCTTAC
>NW_025945336.1:0-664 GCF_000764305.2 Hyalella azteca
CCGTAAATGGTTATGGAGGTAGAGTTATTGCCGGAGAGATACGCTATATTACTTACAGGGAACAATCTAGCCGAGTTCATTTCTGTGCTACCGGCTGTCTCCAGAGAGGTACCGAATAAGTTGCATATGTCGGTCTACTTTAGCATTAGTTTATTAATGTAAATAAAGTACGTTGTGTGACAGTTTTACGATTGGCAAGCAGACTCAAATTTAGAATGCGTATTTACACTTGTGTTTTAAAGTTAATGGAATGTGCAAGAAATCTAAAGCTGTTCACTGGTTGTGTGTCTGGCACTTTCTTAAGTTTATTATCACGCTAGAAAGTTAAACCCTAATTAATAAATATTAATTATTGCGCACCAACTAATATCTTATTATTTTCTTTTTGTATTACCATAAGCACGTTGATAAAAATATCGAAATAATATCATGCCCACTGCAAAGTCGCTAATCATTTTTTATGATACAAACAGAATTTTTACGGATTTAATTATAAAACTGGCATTTAATAGGGCACTTAAATAATTGAAAATGAAACGTGAAGCGTCTTTGAAAACACTTAATTTAAAGAGCATGGTATAAAAATTTTGATGCGGTATTCATCATTAATGTTGTGATAATACAAAATTAAAACAACATTCAAACAATACAAAATTAAAATCCG
>NW_025945337.1:0-20950 GCF_000764305.2 Hyalella azteca
AAAGATATGCTAGTTATTATTAAATATTTAATTGGACACCAGAGCCCGGCCCTGGATGATGGGTCCCGATAACTTCTGCGCCACCAGCACCTCGCCCTGAGGGGAGACAACCAAAGATATGCTAGTTAATATCAAATATTTAATTGGAGAAATCACATGGAAAAAACATCGGCACGTGAACTTTATTCTGGCAATAGTATTGTTCGTGTTTTTTAAATGGGTAAAACTACTGCCCACCAATATATTCTACAAAATACGTATATCAATACCAGAGTAGAATGCCTTCTACTCTGGTTGTATTGGTCCGTTCAACGGTACTTCATTTTAAGATACTTTAGGATCTTCAAAGATACTTCAGTCTTTAAAGTTACTTCAAAGACTGAATTGAGTGTGGAATGTGATGCAGGCCATAGCTGTGGAATGTGATGCAACCCATAGCTGTGGAATGTGATGCAAGCCATAGCTGTGGAATGTGATGCAAACCATAGCTGTGGAATGTGATGCAAGCCATAGCTGTGGAATGTGATGCAAGCCATAGATGACATTAGCTCCAAAGGAGGGACGCGAGACGAGCAACAACGCCGCATTTTTATCCAAAAGAACTATAAAATCCCAATAAAGACCATTGCTTGCCCTAATGCACGTAAAATAAGCCTATGTGTTGTCCTTGAACGGCTCGAAGCAAGAACCCGATTCGATGGCATTCGGTGCGTGGTCATTAACTTAATTATGCGACGCAATTATGCACCATATCTGGCATAGGAGCGATGATCTCTGAATGTGGGCTTTTGTGCAATCGTATTTACTTGGAATTAGCGTTATTTATACGTTCACTATTTGCTTACCTACAAAATTCTTGTTAGATAACAAATTTTTTGTAAAACATAATTAAAGTAAGTGCCTATGAAAAGAAATGCTACCTGGTTTTATACAGTAATTCTGCATCCTGAATCGTTTGAATAAATTCGGGTCTTCTGACACGAAGTTTTTATTAGTTATTTCGTCTGCTCATTAATATTCAATGTCTCTATTAGTACTGAAATGAATCATATCTTTCCATATGACTTATTTCAAATTCGTATTTTATTCATTTTATGATGTTTTATATCATCTCGGGTTTTTATTAAACTGTGAAAATATTTTATAATAATTGCATAACCTTTGCATAACGCTTTGTCGGAATTGTGAACAATTTGACAAAATTTTGTGAACGAATTAAATAAATATGTTAAATTAAAAGCTAAGCTTCCTTTCCCCGATTATGATTGGTATAAATCTACGCAGAAGTAAACAAACATTTAGTTATCTTGGCTTAGTGTTAAGTAGATAATAATCAAAGGGCCCAATAACTGTAATAAAATAACTAAACTGACGCAATTTCTAATATATAATTTTACACTGTTTAAAATAATAGGAGCATGAACTACGATAAAAGAACTCCATTCGACGGGTATTATTTCTATTGTCAATTTCGTCCATTTGTAATGTAAGAATCCAACATTATTCATAGAATTGCGTTGTAAAATTCATAGATTAGATATTTTAGAATGAATTAAGGCCCGACTAAAAAAACAAAATTGCCGTATTATCCTGGAATTGATTTAATTAATTGAATTTATGGCATCACCATCAAGCTAAAATTGAACATTCGGAAATCAATCGCAATTGAACTCAACTCAACGAAAATTCAGTCTATTTAAATTGATCCTCAAAAATCATTGGAATTTTTGTGTGAATAATGCGACTTTTAGAACAAAATGCGTTTTTTTCGCTCTTCTGGCACCAGCTGACGTTATTGAGTTTTTTTACTGTATTCCTGTATTTTTATACGTGTTATTGCGGTCTTTTAACTTTTACTCGGAACCCGGCCAAGTAAAAGTTATGACGCTAAACAATTTTTTGTTTGTGTCATGACGTCATGAACCAAAATGATTCTAAATTTTCAATTTTTAGTTGGTTTTTGGAGAAAATTATTCTTCGTTTTCATCTTTAACAAAATAATAACATTATTTCTCAAAGTATCTTCAAATTCTGCAAGAACGCTCCATCAGGCACTGATCACAAAGCAAACAAATGAAAAATAAAACAATAATAAAGCAGCAATTATTCTAATTTGTCCAGAAATATCTCCGTATCATGAGGCATTAACAGCTCTGAAATTGCCTTACAAATTTTCCGAAGTTCGACACTATATCAAGCTTAATTTATTCGATGGGTCCAAACGGAGACCGTATATAACGAAGATTTTCCCCGTTGACTAACTTCGGACAATTTCTACGTACATTCTCTCAATTAAATTTGCATTTTGATTGTTAGGCTATGAATATTGCGTTTAGAACTAATTGACATCGCTGTAATGCTCTCACAGGACGCCGTTCAATTCAGAGGATGTAGGCGGCCGGAGTTCGAAGAGACTCGAGTTTTGTTGCCGAGGCAATGTCAGTATAATGTTGCTTTGATCGGTGATTTCAGGATTACTTGTACGAATGGATCATGAATTAGGAACGAACACTATTTAGTATTTATTAATACCTCCGCCAGTGCTTGCGTGTTCAAGGTGATCTTTTCTGCACAGTTGAGTTGTAAAATATTCAGCGAAAGGGTTGGCATCAATTGCAGTTTCTATTAATGCGTCTATGTCAGCTGTTCTGAAAGGAAAATCCTTGTCATGAGTTTGAAACGTTTGATAATAGCTATTTATAATCAAAACCACTTTTGTGTGCTGTATTTATTTGGATTGATCATCCAAATGCACGTGTCATTTAAATGGAATGCTCGTATCCATTCTCGTAACAAAGCTAGGAGTGATAAAAATGGTTACATTAGTTCAACATATTCTGGAGTTTGTTTGTCAGCAGCGCTGCATGCCAAGTTTTCGAAGCATTTGTTTAATAAACATACCCTAATCGTAAAATCTTTGCTAATAATTCGTTCTCACATTTTATGATTAAGGAGACAATATTTCAGTGCTTTTTATCTATTAGCTTCATATTTCCTTGTTAACAACGATTATTCGACCGCCTTATTCAATAATTAACACCAAAGACCTGGAGTATCAGCGTAGACATGTTTGTTCTCAATAGCAATCCTCGGCTGGCTGGGCCATCAATCATGGAGTTCGCTAGAGAGTTAGGGCCTGCCTTTTCTAATGACAGACGAGAAATTGAATCATAATGCGATGGTATGCCGCTCAATACAAGACTCTGTGATGAGTCCGTTCTACTCCATCATTATGTATGAATTACTCGCCACCTACGTCGATATTAGCGACGCGAGAGCAGCACATGCGATTGCTATCGAATTCTTCAGTCGAGACGTTCTCAGCACTAAACATTCGTCAGCTTTAGTTTTAGCGAAAGTTTTTGATTGTTGTGAATAAAGGTCGAGTAGTAATTCTAGTCTCATTCGACTGGCAGTCTTTTTATTATTGAGACTTAAATGGCCAATTTAGTCGTGCTCCTTGAGAGTATCTCATTGATTTCTTTCCATTATCTTGTTGTTTAGCTGTTTTCGTAATTGGGATTAGTTAGGCTTATTTATTTCATGCCTAGACAATTTTTGTTATCTTCATCCATAATTTTAGAACAGAACGCGATGTTAATAATTTCATATACGACAAAAGTTTCAATTATAATCATGTAATTTTTATTTCAATAATCCTTTCTAAAATTGTTTCATAGCGAGAGTGGGTAGACAATTATTCCTCGAATTGCAGTACGATGGTTTAGAAAACAATATTTTTAGTATATTTCCAATTAACATACAGAAAATTTTGTTGCAGTTTAAGGTAAATAATGAACTAGAATGATAACTTATCTTTTATTACGTATCCGCTTACGAAATTAAATGGGAGGAAATGAATAAATCGGTCTTCAATAAACGACACACGCGCTGGAAATCCTTACACTTAAGACACTAAATTATGTTCAAAATTCTCAGCAAGATTCATGTTACTCCTCGAAAATAAATATGTATGTACGTATGTCAGTTCTGACTCGCACGCAGCCTATATTGTGTCTGGCAGTTCTGGCTTGAGACGTGAGCAAGAAAATACCCTGAGATGCATTGATAACTGCAAGATTTTTTCTACACTACGAGCGTGTGTTTGCATTAGCCATGTAATTCTAGTTCAATTCTTCTCTTTATTACGCTCTGTAGGTCGGTTAAAGGGATTTTTCAAGTTTTAAATGCCGAGCAAATTCATTTCAATCAATTATGTATTGTTTAAATTTCAATGGGAAAAGTTTTAGGAAAAATAAATTCAATTATAAAGAAGGGAGCAACGTTAAATTTGTTTCACATAAGGTTCAAATTTTCTTTCAAGTAAATAAATCAATGATTAAAAAATTGTTTTTTACACATTCTTTTTATGAACAGGAGGATTAAGAATTGTAAATCACGATAACAGCCACGTTCCATTGAAAAAATGTATGATATCTTTTGTTGAGTTTGGTTTACCCTAACTCGGTGAGATGAGGGTAGTTTCTTAATTTTTCGGTTTAATTACCCAAGTGTACAGTGCGTCTGTTTCTAATGTTGCTACTTCACTCCATTCATTTGATATAAATGACATGTTTATTTATTCTCAACTACTGTGTCCTCGGATACATAACTATTAAAAAATACCAGATTGGGGTACACATCAAATGGGAAACTGCACATTTATTCTAGATTGTCCGAATTCATTAGGTAATATTTGACACATCATGTAGAAAAGGTGAAATTAGGCTAAACGGCGCTCTCTTGATGTTTGCCAGAAAGGAAATCACCTACCCCTGTTCTTACGGCCAAAGGAGTTATCATTGGGTTCTTGAGGATGGGCTTCCTGCCCAAGGTTGCGTAGTGAGTTACAGGGGCAGAAGATTTGCTGAGGCTCGTTATGGAGGCCTTGGGATTACCTCTGCCATCAGTGGAGGAAGTGGGCACAGAGCTAACGGTTCCTCCGCTGCTACGCTCAGATCCTGCAGGAAAACCTCGGTACTTGAGGCCAACGGGAGGCGAGATGCACGATGGAAGCATAGGAGGAAGCTGCTGGTGAAGACACGAGATATCGTGGAGGGAAGAGGATGATGTAGACCCTAATCTATCTGGATGTTGCTGTGGCTGCTGACGCAAACTTGCTGACACTGAGTAAGATCCACTTGGGCAGGAAAAATCGTCGCTGCAATTATCATGAAGAAATTTAGGCTGAGAATTCTGCCGATACTGGTTAGGACCAAAAGCCATGGCGTGAGATGGAAATTTCCTTTGCTGATTAATGTTTTGCTTTTCGTTGGTCATCATTTGGTTTCCATTGTTTGAAGTCATAATTATCCGATCATCGGCTCGACCGTCATGCGATTTATTTAACAATAAAAATGACCCCGTTTGGGGTCCATGATGCTGAGTGGAAATTTGCTGATGCTTCAGAAACAGCACATGTTGGTGATGAGGCTGTGTGGTGTGGTGCGCCTGATGCAAGAGTTGGTCCTGGGAGACGTTAGCTGCCATTGACGAAGGCGCCTGCAGCGGCGATTGGAACATCGTTCGGCCCACGCCACAGTCCATCTGCTGCCCTCCAAACTATAGACAGGAATGAAATAAAAAATCGCATTGTGCGTATGAAGAAATTCACACAGTTCTATATCTCGACTATTATTACTCTTAATAAGCTGTCTACTAAAATTGAATTTTTACGTTCGAAGTTAAATAAACAAATTCTAAATCAAAACATTTGGTTCAACTTGCAACTCTTTTTGAGCCTATCCCAACATCGATCGTAGTATAGATAGACTTTGAAATAGCTTGGAATAAGAATCATTTTGTGTGCTCTATATAACCACCTGTTGGTTGATAGGAATAAACAATTGGTAGACAATAGGTATATATCTCATGTCATCTTCAGGTAATTTATAGTCTGGTATACAATCAAAACGAAACGTCAATTTAAGCTCAACTAGAAGCCCTTCCTACTGATCAATGACGTCATCTTCCTCTAGAGAAAGCAAGAGCGGCGTACTTCCAAGAACTGGGCAAAAAAATGGACCATCGATGGGAGATGAATGAAGGGAAATTGAATTAATCTCACGTCTCAAAATTATTCAACGCAAACGTCCCCCTAATGAGCCTAATCCCTTAGCTAATCGGATAAACTATGTTCGTCAGAATCGGGCGAAAACAATTGACGAGTAATTCGGTTAATCCAGCGGGTCATGGGATCAATCCTACTAATATTGGAATTGATCTACTAATTAATATTATGATAGAACCATCGACTGCTAACAAAATTAATCGTCATCCGCCATTGATGGACATAACAAGTTCTTGCTGAAGGGTTTGTTATACTCACGGCGGTCTGGCGGTCTGCGGCCGACGGTTGGTTGTGGTGAGGGAAGGACGAATGCCGGACTCCGACTGACGAATCTGAGCAGCATGATAGACGAATATGTCATCTATTTGGTTCTGTTCGATGCGTAAATAATTTGACCTGGCTAACTTGATTGAAGACACCAGAATTTTTACTGGTACCTTTCAAAAGGTATTAAGATCGCTTGGGCCAATACTTTCAAAAAAAGTTAGGAGATCGTAAATTCATCGGCCAATCATTGACGGCCTTTCAAGGAAAATCCACCAATCATAGACAAGAAAATAGAGCGTAAGTGCTTACGTTTACTTAACGAATTTTGAAAGTATGGCCCTTGGTTGCTTAAATCGCACATTCACCATCCAGAAGGCTTGCATCGTTACGATGTGGGGATCGTATTAACAAATCTAATCGATGCAGTTTAACACATAACGAATAACTGAATAATAGATGAACAGTAATGAGCACAATAGATAAATTTATGAAACTATGTTACCGATTGTATGATTGAGTCGCACATTTTTATTTGACGCTATTCCATTATTCTATTGTTATCATTCGAACTAAATAAAAGGCACCGTAAACACGAGTTTTTTGTTCTTCCTTAACGCAAGTTTCTTATCTTGTCTGGTTCATTATTTAGTTAAACTTTCCTTACATTAGTATGTAAGGAAACCCATCAAAGAAACCCATGTTTATCCCATTAGTACAGGGTAAACTTTCCTTGCATTCCTTACATAATTAGTAATGTTTCCGAAGCCATGAGCAAGTTTGAAAATATTATTAAAAACTCGTAAATAAAATATTTGTCTGCACGAACTCTGTTTCAACGTGAAGGTTTCCTGTAATTTTTGTAATTCAGCGTTAATTTACGTTATTAACCTTTTTGAAATTTTGTAACACGATCATTGGTTGAGGTTTGTGTTTATTATCTACAATTTTAATTTGTATTCCAATTACATACACACGGAGAAAAATTTTCAATGAAATTAGAATTTAGTTTCACACACCAAGTAAATGCCGTAACAGCAGGTAATCACGTGTAAATTTACTAGCAATTAATACATGATTGCGATTAATTTAAATTAGTTCCAAATGCATTTTTTAAACTACTAACCAGTGCCCAGCACGAGGTCTGGGTTATTGTGCAGGCCGTCTGCCTCAGCGGCCGCAAATTGCTTGGTCTCTTCAGTCTGCCCCGAAGATCGCTGCAAGCCTCGGCCCTCGTCTCGCGAGACAGACGAAGCACCCGAGACTTCACTGGCCTTCGACTCAACGGATGGACAAGCTCGCATGAGACTGCCTTCCTCTTCCAGCGATGAACTCGACACAAAATTGCCTCTAGCTTTGGATATTTTAATGTTTTCATTGTTTTCAGCAGCGCATTTTAGTGAAGTTAATGCAATATCTTTTCCCGCTCTTGGATGCGGAGGAGGCGTGTTTGGGATGCGATCTGTGTCTGCTCTAGACGCGCAACATTTCGGTGCGTATCTCGCCAAGAGTAATCCGAGCGCCAATAGAAGCACCACAACACCAACTCCGCCAATCACCGCGCCAATCACAGGCGGCATTGATATCTCCTCAGGTGGACCTAGAAATTAATTGATGATATTAAGCGAACCGGTTTACGAAGCCATATGAAAGAACTTATCATGTCTTGCGACCAAGCGAAGCTATAACAATATCAAGTTTAGAATTTGAGTATACATCGTTACTAACACTTACAATTGTATATACTGAAAATAAGTTTATGAAAGAAATTCACTCTAACCCATTCGTTTTTCAGCGACTTTCATGATGTCAGCCTCGAGCGTGACGGGCAGACTGGCACCGGACGACGCCACGCTCCTGATGGAGAGGCGGACGCCCGTGCCGCTCTGGAGGCCGCCCACCCACCACTCTGGCCGTGAGCTGGAATCCAGGAGCGAATAATTTTAATTCATTGGAACCTTAATTATTAGTTTTAATGAAAAAATTAGTGTATACTGTTATAATAGGAGGTATTCAAATTCGAGGTTAGTTATGTAGGTCTCTCCATCTAACAGAGAGAATGTTTCTCTTGTATTTCCAGTAATTTTCTCGATGAAAATTACTCGAAATTGTAGTAGGAGTAAAATCAAATCAAATTATATATTGAAATTCTATGCAATTCAGAGCTAAATTGTGCACCCCTGAAGTACTATCCTTAAAGAAAAAACCTCTGAATTCGTACACATTAACATGTCTCTAATGAGCTATCAACGGCATTCCCGTAGAATAATTGTCAGAATAATTACAAAGTTTCCAAACTATATGCTTGGTGCAATTATTTTCCCAGTCGTGTCCAGCTATTGTACTATTTGGCGCATACAACTGAGGTAAATTTGAATAATTCATGAGACCACAACACAGTGATCTCAACGACATAGGAACCAGCTAATCCTTTGCTTGCATCCAGCGCGGCCATAGCAGCAGCAATCTTCAAGTTGAATGACCGATAAATTTCGAGATGCAATCAATGTTGAAGTATTGCCTTTCATGGCCTCAATGGAGCTGTATGGCTCGGGTCAGTTGCTGAATCTTGCTCCATATATCAGAACAATGGCCTCTTCCCGTCCCATCGTTCCATAAAAAACTCACCCTGGTCCAAAAGTCCATTCATTGATAATAAAGATTTTCTACCTCCTTTCAACGTTCTGATGAAGCAAAAATCAGAAAATCTCTTCAAATTTGATTTCCAATCTTTGGACCTCATAATGAAATAATGATCCCAAAGAATGAAGACCTTTACTATTTTCCACGGGAGTTAACCCAGCGAAGAAAATTATCGTGGAATAGAAATGCTGGTTTGCCATTTAATAATTCTTGAGTGCACTCAATAAATCAGGCCAAGTGAATTGCGCCTCCATTACCGCAGGCTGCTTCGAAAGTCGCTGCCATTGAATTGGTAAAGACCTTGGAAATTCGGGAACGTCGAAGACGGCCTCTATTCACTATTGCCGATGCTAGGCATAGAGCTTGACAAAGATTTCTTTCCGCTGTTCTAAATGTGTAACTATTGAATGATCCATCGAACAAAATTTGAATTGGTTTAATGATATAGATTTAGAAATGATCGACTCGTACTTTTTTTAGGGTCTTTTCTATTTTGTTTTTGTAAAGCTTATATTGAGTGACGTGCTGTTCTCAGTTTCAACTGAGGCTAGTTTAAAAAAGGTGTTGAGATTTAATAACTTAACATCATCTGTTCAAAATATTTCAGCGTTGTCCAGAATTTCATCTGTTTATGTCATCGACATAGCTCATTAGCTTATTTTTGCACTCTCAGAAGGAACCTTTCTGCTATTGTGTTTTAACATAGTTTTTGTGAGATTTCGTTTATTTGTTATTTTGGATTTTGTTAATTTTGTTTTATGTCAGATATTTCGGTAATTCATGAGTTATTTATGAGCTCTAAAATTTTTACTGCAACGCTTTTTCGTAGCTAGTTTACCGCCAGTGGCTCTTATTTCGCAAAACCCTTCACCTGCTTCATTATGAATTATTGTATAGTCTAAACGTCACATCTCATTAACATGCCATTTGATAACCTACTTTTTGATCTCCCGGTGCCAGCAAGAAATTTTATTCGATTCATTGAAAAAAAACAAATAGGAAGATTGTTAATAAAAAGCATGCTCTGGTCTTCAATTTAACATGCATAACTTTATTTATACCACACGTTGCACTCACTTGGAGGTGTTCTGGATAAGCCTGTTCTGCACCCAGGCTTCCATGATGTACGTGATCTCCTCTGTCGACATCTCCTCTGCCGGAGCGCACACCACAGAGATCGCCTCGCTGCTCTGGTTAGCGATGCTGCAGTTGATGGGAGCTGCCGGCACATCTAGCAGCGAGGGATTAGAATAATTATTTCCTTATGCTACCGCAATATTTAATTGAACTGATGGTGATATTACAAAATGAAAGAATTTTTCTTGACGGCCCATGAAAGGTGAGGTCTCAATTGAAAAATGACAGATTATTTTTCATTGAAAAACGAACTTGGATATCATGCTCCCCGATATGCACAACAATGAAAACAACTTGCCCGGCGGGGAAAAAAACCAAATTCAAAATATTTTTTAATCAGCCACAACTTATTTGAATGATAAAATTATCATCGCTCAGACGAAGGCAAGAACATCTCGACATCAGAAATGAAATGTGCTTACTTGGAGGCCGCGCCTGTGGGACGAGGTGTATAACACAAGGCTTCCGCTGGCTTCCAATCGCATTAGTGGCCCAGCACAGGAGCGTCCCGAAATCTTGTTCCATGGCAGTCGTATAATTAAGCGCTGATATTGTACCGTGGTTCTCAATGCTCTCCAGCGGCAACGCTTCTCCTTCACTCGAGCCATTAAACTTCCAAGTGAAGTTCACTTGAGGCGGGTAAGCTTCCACCTCGCAGATGACTTTCGCACTGCCCTGTTTCTGGACGCTCTGCGTGCGGCGATGAGGAGCCGCGCAAACTGGTTTATCTGCGGGATAGGCAGCGGGTGCCTTGATCAGTCCACTTAATTACGACTCCAGCGGTAGAATAATGACCTCAATTACAACTTTAATTAACCATGTCCCGGAATTCGCCCGCTCTGATTAGAACTTCAGACTTTCGCATGTTATGGCTACGTTCCTTGCAATGGCGTTATTATTGCAGTGATCAATGAGATTAAGTTGTAGCACTGATAACATCGAAAAGATACTTCGAAAACTTCTGTAAGAAATCAAGCATCCTACGCTCTTGTCAGTGATCATTTTCGCGAGTTTATGTATTTTTTTCATTCATTATTAGAAGCAGCTTAAATCCGTAATCCTCTCATAGAAAGCAACTTAAATATACAGTATATCTATCTGCATTTGCAGTTGAACCAAATATCAGAGGGTATATTTTAATGAATTGATCATTGGATGCTTCGTGTCTGCCTTTCACATTTACCGAATTCGTTTATTGAAATAATTAAAACTTTTTGTTATGGTCGAAATGAGTTAAAAAAAGTGAGCAAACAAAAAAGGTTTGTAATTCACAAATTAAATAACGAAGCTGGTGGTGCCGTCTAAATAAAAATAAAAGTTTGAACTATGAAACTGAACCCCAAATCATGAAAGTGAAGCAGTCGTATATCTGAAGAAATCGAAATTGCCTCGCATAATCGCCAACAAACTCGACCATTGAAACCAAAAATGTTGCACTTTCCAATGCAGGTAAATCTTAAGTGACATTCCACAATCTGGAAACACACGCTCCAGCCAGCGCAATCTAATATCTTGGCTACCGAACGCCGCCGAGTCGGGACGAGGGAAAGGTCAGGCTGAATAACACGTGTTGTCTAAAAGGCCATAGCACTTTTTCTCAGCATTGTAGAAGCATATTTAAGTGTTAGTGCCGATGAACTGCAGTGAAAGTATAATAAGAAGGCTTCTGTGAAGCGTTTCATAACATGTGTTATTTTTATTGATATCTTATTAGTTAAATCGATCCTAAAAAATTAGATTCACCACAACAAATTTCGTTAAAATGCATAGCTTTATTAACGAGTATTACACACCACTGAGATTTTGATAAAAATATGTTAAAAACATACATTATTATTATTATTATTATATATTATTATATATAGTTTTCGTTTTTAAGGTAGCATTGTGTGAGTTTCATGAATTCAATTTAATAATTTCATTAATAAAAATGAAATTCATCATTGAACGACTGTTAAATGTCAGTGTCCACGCATTCGCACTAACCAATAAACAATTCATTGCAAAATCCGATCACGCCTACACCTAAAAATCATGCCTAAGTCTATGAGCTCTGGACAGAAGCAATTCGTATCGATATATATGCCTGGTAACTAAAGATACTTACATAGACAATGGTTTAAATAAATAATGATCAAATAGTGGGCTGAAAATAGCAGCAGAATACTATCACGCCTACACATAAAAATCCCGCCTAAGCCCGTTGGGTTCGGGACAAAAGCAGTTCGTATCGATAAGCCTGGTAACTAATGGTAAATACATAGACGATGGTTTAAATAAAAAGTGAATAAATAATGGACTAAAATTAAACGTAGAATATTACATTGACTCACACATAACGTTAAGGTCAGCCGGGTTACTGACACCTCTGCCCTGGGAGTTCTCAGCAGCGCAGGTGTAGCGGCCAGCTCGCGTCCTGTCCACCTTCTGCAGCACCAGCGCCCGGCCCTGGATGATGGGTCCTGACCACTTCTGCGCCACCACCACTTCGCCCTGAGGGGAGACAACAAAAGATATGCTAGTTATTATTAAATATTTAATTGGACACCAGAGCCCGGCCCTGGATGATGGGTCCCGATAACTTCTGCGCCACCAGCACCTCGCCCTGAGGGGAGACAACCAAAGATATGCTAGTTAATATCAAATATTTAATTGGAGAAATCACATGGAAAAAACATCGGCACGTGAACTTTATTCTGGCAATAGTATTGTTCGTGTTTTTTAAATGGGTAAAACTACTGCCCACCAATATATTCTACAAAATACGTATATCAATACCAGAGTAGAATGCCTTCTACTCTGGTTGTATTGGTCCGTTCAACGGNTCCAATGGAATCGTCAGAAAGTAAGCTTTAAGATGAGTATGAGCACCGGATAATGCCATGATTGGCCGCTTTACGTCAGACGTTCCTTTTTAGTGTGTCTAGCCTTTTAGTTAATCCCATAGGCTTCAGTTAAGGGCTCTAAAAACTCCTCCCCTTCGGGGGGCTGTTACGAAATCATTTTTTGACGTAGAGGGATGATTCTGGTACCGTTGGATGCGTCAAAAACTAAGCTTTAATATGAGCTCAAAAACCGGAAAACGCCAAAATTGAAAATTTTAGGGTAGTCGGTCCCCTTAATATTATTTTATATTCTCTAAGTTTATTCATGGGATCTCGAAGAAATGTTTCGGTTCAAAAAGCTGCTGACAAAGAAACAAATAGATCAAAGCTAATTTAATGTATTTACACTCATTTCGAATCGTCGTTTAATCAGTCAACCATATTCCGTAAAAAAGTTTGTGTCTTAACGAATAATAATTGGTAACTTTACCTTGAAATTTTACCCTGCTTTACTTATTTGACAGCCTACATGTATGTACTAACATTTCTGCGCCTATTTTCACAGCCTTTGTACTCATATTACTGTACCTATTATAACAGTCTTTGTTCTCTCATTATGGTACCTATTATAACAGCCTTGTACTCACATTACTGTACCTATTATAACAGCCTTGTACTCACATTATGGTACTTATTATAACAGCCTTTGTACTCACATTATGGTACCTATTATAACAGCCTTTGTACTACCATTACTGTACCTATTATAACAGTCTTTGTTCTCTCATTACTGTACCTATTTTAACAGCCTTAATACTCGCATTATTGTACCTATAATAACAGCCTCTGTACTCACATTATGGTACTTATTATAACAGCCTTTGTACTCACATTATGGTACCTATTATAACAGCCTTGTACTCACATTATGGTACTTATTATAACAGCCTTTGTACGCACATTATGGTACCTATTATAACAGCCTTGTACTCACATTATGGTACCTATCATAACAGCCTTTGTACTCACATTATGATCCCTATTATAACAGCCTTGTACTCACATTATGGTACCTATNAATCGAAATTGCCTCGCATAATCGCCAACAAACTCGACCATTGAAACCAAAAATGTTGCACTTTCCAATGCAGGTAAATCTTAAGTGACATTCCACAATCTAGAAACACACGCTCCAGCCAGCGCACTCTAATATCTTGGCTACTGAATGCCTCCGAGTCGAGACGAGGGAAAGGCCAGGCTGAATAACGCGTGTTGTCTAAAAGGCCATAGCACTTTTTCTCAGCATTGTAGAAGCATATTTAAGTGTTAGTGCCGATGAACTGCAGTGAAAGTATAATAAGAAGGCTTCTGTGAAGCGTTTCATAACATGTGTTATTTTTATTGATATCATATTAGTTAAATCAATCCTAAAAAATTAGATTCACCACAACAAATTTCGTTAAAATGCATAGCTTTATTAACGAGTATTACACACCACTGAGATTTTGATAAAAATATGTTAAAAACATACATTATTATTATTATTATTTATTATTATATATAGTTTTCGTTTTTAAGGTAGCATTGTGTGAGTTTCATGAATTTAATTTAATAATTTCATTAATAATAATGAAATTCATCATTGAACGACTGTTAAATGTCAGTGTCCACGCATTCGCACTAACCAATAAACAATTCATTGCAAAATCCGATCACGCCTACGCCTAAAAATCATGCCTAAGTCTATGAGCTCTGGATATGCAGGAGCAATTCGTATCGATATATATGCCTGGTAACTAAAGATACTTACATAGACATTGGTTTAAATAAATAATGATCAAATAGTGGGCTGAAAATAGCAGTATAATACTATCACGCCTACACATAAAAATCCCGCATAAGCCCGTTGGGTTCGGCACAAAAGCAGTTCGTATCGAAAAGCCTGGTAACTAAAGGTAAATACATAGACGATGGTTTAAATAAATAGTGAATAAATAATGGGCTAGAATTAAATGTAGAATATTACATTGACTCACACATAACGTTAAGGTCAGCCGGGTTACTGACACCTCTGCCCTGGGAGTTCTCAGCTGCGCAAGTGTAGCGGCCAGCTCGCGTCCTGTCCACCTTCTGCAGCACCAGCGCCCGGCCCTGGATGATGGGTCCTGACCACTTCTGCGCCACCACCACTTCGCCCTGAGGGGAGACAACAAAAGATATGCTAGTTATTATTAAATATTTAATTGGACACCAGCGCCCGGCCCTGGATGATGGGTCCCGACCACTTCTGTGCCACCACCACTTCGCCCTGAGGGGAGACAACCAAAGATATGCTAGTTAATATTAAATATTTAATTGGACACCAGCGCCCGGCCCTGGATGATGGGGCCCGACCATTTCTGCACCACCACCACTTCGCCCTGAGGGGAGACAACCAAAGATATGCTAGTTATTATTAAATATTTAATTGGAGAAATTACATGGAAAAAAATCGGGACGTGAACTTTATTATGGCAATAGAACTGTTCGTTGTGTTTTAAAATAGGTAAAAATACTGCTCCTCAATGTATTCTACATAATATATTATTACCAGAGTGGATTCTCTTTTCTACTCTTGTTGTATTGGTCCGTTCTTCAAGGGGCTGACTTGAGTGTGGAATGTGATGCAATCCACGCCTGGGGAATGAGATGCGAAACACGGCTGTGGAATTTAATAATGCGAAACACTGCTGCAGAATGTGATGCGCAACACGGTTGTGGAATGTGATGCGAAAAACGGCTGGGGAATGCGATGTGAACCACGGCCGTGGAATATGAAGCAAACCACAGCTGTGGAGTTCTATGCTTGATATTAATTGAGCCAAATTGACGACGCATAACAAAAATATTCACATTAATAAAACGTTTGGCTCAGATACATAAAATTTCTAGTGCAGTAGCAAACATACAAATTATAGCCTGGATAGAAAGTTCTACCTCTTAACATAGCAGTAAAGGTTTAGTCGGCATTTTTGGGTTTATAGTGAAGCCTGATAAATGACTGGCTAGTGTTATTACTCTTATGTATTCAGCTTTGTTAATTGAATTGAATTGAAAATGATGACAGAAACAATTCCCAACAAAGAAAAAAGTGGAGGAACAAACTAGGCAGAAAGGATTTTAATTCACACTTTTTTGAAGCTCCTTGATGTTTTGATACAAAATAATTCCTGTCATTCATATCTCAAGTGAATCTGAATCATTTGAACATTAAAGACATATAAGCGCTAATATATAACAATATATTAGCGCATTACGACATAAAATAAGCATTACAAATATTTGATTGCGAAAATCCGTAATTGAACTACAGATTCAACTGCAGGAGTTGGACATAATAAGGGAAACGCCTGACATTTTGACATCGTAATTTTTTAACATGTTATAAACAATAGAAATATAATATATTCTTATGTTTTATTGTTTATTGTTCCTGTTTAATTGATATTTTATCCTCGCACAAATATTTTTAGTTAATTTTTGTGTCTATAATCTAACCTATTTCCCATGAATGGCAACCTTTATGGCTTTTAAAGAGCTCAAATTCTTGGAGCCCGTAGGGAGGTGCTAGTGTGACAGAAACTTCCAGAATGCTTGACGTTTCTAGAGATACTGTCTCATTCGCAATGACTGCTATTGAATGAGAAGTAAAAACGTCCTCAGCAAATCACAGGTCTGGCCGAAAGTCGAAGTTGTCTGAGAGAGACCGTCACCTAAATAGAATTGCGATTCACAATCGAAAGACCACGGCTGTTAAAATTACTGCAGACCTCAATTGACACCTACAGATCCCAGTTTCCATAAAGACTGTCCGCCGATTGCTGCACAAACCTGACTCCATGGAAGAGCAGCAATTAGAAAACCTCTTGTTTCAACCACAAATGCTTCAAATCGTTCAGCGTGGTGTAAAAACCTCCAGAATTTGTCCCTCGGGCAGTGAATGATATTTTCTCTGAAGAATCATCGTTTAACTGATTTCCAACCTCGGGCCGAGTTTACGTTTGGAGACAGCTGAAAAAGATATTTAATTCCGACTGCCTCCTCCCAACCGTAAAAGATAGCGGGGATCTTTGAAGACCTGGGGTAATGTAGCGGGCCAGCTTTGGCCGCGCTATTAGTTTTCTTCAGCCGCCGCACCTCTCTAACAGAGACTGAAGAGAAAAAGTATGCGTAGGTAGTTTTCTCGGGAAGTAGCTGATTGCCAGTAAGCAGCCTACTTTTTCCTGACCTACCACCCTTTGTAATTAATGTAAATATTTGTATTTAATGTCCATATAATGTCTTTATTCGTAAGCCTATATATACATTTAGTGGAAGTTCTATGTCGTTGTTGCCGATTTTCCATGGAATACAATTAAACTTTATGGCCCTTGAAAGTTTGCAGATCTGTTTTAATTAAACCTCGTACGTTAGGGCCCGCTTACAGAGACCCAGTAACTTTTATGGTATGCAGGGTAGTTGTCCCGCAACAGTACCATTTCTTAGAAAACCGGAGAACCAATGATTTCTCATCATGGAAGATTCAACAGTCGTGACTATTTAGGAATTTTGGAGGACCCATTTCATCCAATGGTCCAAGCGCTGTTTCAGGAGCGAAACACCGTCTGTCAAGATGATAATGCCGCGATCCCTACAGCTGTAATTGTGAAAAAATGGCACGAGGAACATTTTAATGAAGCTGAGCATCTCACTTGGCCTCACAATCATTAGACTTGAATATTATTGAGCATTTATGGTTGATTTTAGAGATGCAAGTCAGAAGTCGATTTTAGCCGCCATTGCATTCAAATGAGCTTGATGGAGTTTTAACTAAGGAATGAGTTAAAATACATTTGGTGACAATTCACAATTTGTATGAATCAATGCCTTGGAGAATTGAGGCTTTAATTGACGCAAAGGTGGCCTTACAAAATAAATTTTGTGAATTTCTCGTGTTTTTCCTTTATTTGTCTAACCCTGAATATATTTGAGGATAAATTTAGCAGATAAATGTATTGTATAAATAGTACGGGTTTTCCCGCGTTCCTAAATTTGGAAATATTCTCGTGTATTTCTTGGCCGACTAATTGTCACCAAGCCGTCTTATATAGTAGATATGTACAAGAAAAATATATTACTTTCAAACATTCCTATTGAGTTCATATTTTTATTAGCTTAACTTTAAGTGTAAAACTATTTGTTCACAATGGAGCTAGAAGCCAACAATAGTATGTTAATTAACTCTTGATTATAATTCAACTATATGGCGCTCGCCTTCAGACCCATTGTTACAAACGAAAGGAAAATAAATCAATAACACAACGCGGCTTTGAAATTTGCGCTACCAGACGCTATACATTTCGAATTCTAATTTTTGAGTGATATTTTTTTGTTTAATTTTCCCGTCAAATTTTTTATTCCCTCATATTGTTATTAAGCTCATGCAGTTCACTCATTATGTATGTGCAAAAAGCACTTTAAGTGCACATCTCAAAGTCCAAACTCGAGAGGGAATGCAAACGCGGCCTGAAAAGAGCCTATATAGCGGCTCTATGAGCTGCTGTTCTTTAAGGAGGCTCGACCGTCAGCGCCCGCCCAGGGCACGTGCGCTTCATGGCACGTAAACAGCTTCATCTTGATATCAGGCTATAATATTTAAAATTAATGAGCTAACAGAGGCAATAGAAGTCGTTTCGTTGTTCAATTGTCATAAAATAGCCTACAGCCAGCATTTCAAATACACCTTCTTCATCCCTAATTTGTTATAAGATTGTGATACTGGCAGAGGCGAAGGTCGGTTGTGTTTAGACTTTAAGGTATAGGCAAGTAAAAAAATCAGTCATTCTTAATATAATCGCCTTTCATGCGAATCTATCGTTTAACTTAATAGTTAAACCTATAGTTACTATATTAAACCTACCTATATATAGTATTAATAGTTTTAAACTAAACTTGATAGTTTAGTTTAAAACTAAACATCGAGGTCATACTATGACTGTAAAATAATATAAAAAATTTAATTTTTCAGTCAAAATACAAACAATGGTTTTCTTTAATTACTCTCTCAATTCTTCTAAGCTTTATCTATGACGGGCGGAGTGTAGGCAATTTCCATTAGTTTTCGTTTATTCGAAATATTATATTATACTCATTACTTATATGAACTCAAGTTTATACTCATTTATACTCATACTCATAAACTTTACTTTACTCAAGGGTGTACTTTTTCCATTTTCAATTAACGTCTACTTCATTGGACTCAATCATATATCACATATTGAAAAAAAAATTGAATGCCGCCAAGCTTTTCGATCGTGATAAGTTCTAGGTCAATTATTCATCAAAATGATCATAAAAGTTATCGACCTCACATCGCTGTTTAAATAATTTGAGAACGAAACCTACAATTTCAAAACTTTCAGTCGAGCGTTGAACGGAATCGTTGTAATTCCGTCTGGCTGTTATTCGACTGACCGAGATATAACTCATCAAATAGGCGAACAACTGTGGAATGGATGAAAACTTTCGAGCTTTTTGGCTCGATAATTCAACTAGAAAAGAATGTATCTATAGGTGTAACTCTTACCATGGCAAATTGTTTTAGCTATTGGACTAGCTTCATAATTATTGGATAAAGTAAAGCTCCAATATATTTTAATGCAACACAGACGAAAGTGCGTATTCAATTCCCGTTATATCTGTTAGACTGAACCATCAGGACTGTATATGAAGTATTAATCAGAATATTAAACAATTTCAGCCAACATTCCATCCTAACACATGATTAAAATATTCATTTCCTGATTTTATAACCTGCGTTAGAACACAAACCCTTAAAATTAAAAACAAAAAGACAATACTTCTAAGTAGGGTAATCAATTTTTAAGAAGTGTTTTGACAAATTTTATACAGGAAAATAATGTAACTGTCATATGGCCGTAATAATAAACTCTCAAGTTGATGACCATTCTCATAAATAAATAACAATCAAATGTAAACAGCTGCGCAAAAACTCGCAAAAGTTTGAATGTCAGAGGAAACTTCAGAACGTTATATGATGATGAATAAATGAAACAGTTTCGCGTTGAACAGAGCAGCCCATTAAAAATGTATGCAATTTTGTGGAGGGAATCGAATTGACTTTGGATGGAAAACTTTTACTTTTAGTGACGATTTTTTATGCACTCAACACAACAATATGGATGAAAAATTAAAAAATATATGTTCTTGACCTTTCCATTTGAATTAGAATGAATAATAAATACATATAAGCAAAACTTTGCTTCAAGCTCTGACTTTCTGTAATTGTTTACACCTAATATATTTCTCTATAATAATTTAATGTGTCCATTTAAGGCAAATTTAATATTCCCATTTATTAAATATCTTGATTTACTCATCAAGAAACACTAGCATAATTCTAGTCATCATTGTGTTATCAAATAATTGATTAAAAAATCACAAACTAACACTAACTTAATCACAAACTAACAATAATTTATTGCATACTTATTTATTATTTTTATGTTATATTTCTCTATATTATTATGCTTAAATCATGAGTAGCATTTATCATTTAATTTTGAAATTAAAATTTAGTATATACTTAAAAAATTGATTTTCAAGAAATGTTTTTGAGATGCCTTCAAAATTTTTCAGACACAGACCGACATTTTATCCAGATTAATGTATTTATTTCCTCGTTTAGCCATACCAGCATACATTTAGCTCTCTTCATTTATTAATTGTAAATTATTGCACAATAAAAATAAAGTCCACGAATTTTACATGTAATCCAAATGACTTATGTTTTTCATCTGCTCGTTTCATTTGCATCGGCATGGCTAGTCTAGCTGCCAATAAGCAGGGGTTGTTGCCTTGTAATTCATAAAGACTCGTCGATTTATCATGCATAGTATGGAGCAAATTATCCCCGTAATGATATGTTTCCGTGTAATATATCAGCGGAACACCACATGAAACAAACCAAGTT
>NW_025945338.1:0-8076 GCF_000764305.2 Hyalella azteca
ATTATGAGGATTGTACTTTGGATATCCTATTAGGGTCACCATGCACAATACCCAAATCAGGGTTAAGATTGAATGTTGGACACAAGAGCTTCATAACATAGGGTTATGAATGTTCTTTTCAACTCTGTTAATCACTTGTAATGTCAATTGCTGCCTGCAAGTGTTGAAAACTTGAAACAGATTCTGATACATTCAGGATCTCAATAGTGGTAAACTTCTATAATTGTGCAATGTAACTGCTGTAAGTATATATTAGTTTTACATTTCTTGTTCACAATAACTAAAAGCTGTTTTATAATTATGTAGCCTCTCTTTGTTAGTCTCAGATTTTTTTTATTGATTGACTTCAGTTAATTCTGTATGAACATTGTGCCTTAGTTGTGAGAGTGTTGTGCTGCCTGACCTCTCGGATACCCCAGCCTGCAAGGAAACGTAGCTCTGCAGGAAGCTTGTCCGACATGTCAGCTTTGATGGTCAAGGTTGAACCTGGAGGTAAGCTGCATGTTTTATGCTGCAATTATTGCCTGTATAAGAGTGGGCTAATGTTTTGAATGATGAAGCTACTTGCATTTTTGAAATTAAAGGTTTACTTATTTTAAAAATTTGATCTCTTGTGATCACAACAGTTGAGCATAAATCATTGCCTGTTAAATTCAACTATACAGCATCATCATATATACAGCATCATCATTTTGACAAGCAGGGTTACAGAAACTATTCTACATCCCAATTATGCATCATTAATTTTTTTTTCTTTTTGCAGTCATGGATGCCAGCGATGACTCATCTCTACTCCCAAATGTTTCAGTTGTTTATATCAAAGGAGAGCCAGAAATGGAGGAAGAGGACATAACTCTGAAGCAGGAACCAATTTCCATAGAGGAAAATAAGGTAAAATTTACATTAATCATCTTAAATTCATGTACAACGAATTTCTCTGTGCACAAAAAATAAATGTTAATAATTGTAACAGATTTGAAATTCCGTTTGCTTTAAACAAACGTTTTGTTTTTGTAAAGACAGTTTTCAAGGAAATTTGGGCTTCTTGAGACCATGACTCAGTTTATTCTCAGTTTATTGTCTTGTCCAAAATTATATGTGCATCTGCTTTCACTCTCCAGGAGACCACACCATGCCAAGTTCAGGTCAGCGACAGCAAGGAACAATGGGCGGCAGTCAATTGTATGATGAAGGATGAACAAAAGGCCGATATGGAAGGAAATATTTCTCCAGTGCCAGATAGAGCAGGCTTAGTTCACGGAAAGCTCCAGGAGAAGAGTGGTCGTTTGGTGAATTCTCAGAGATCTGATAGTGATGATGGAGATGGTGGTGATTATGATGGCAAAGATGTTGTTCATAATAATGATGATGGAAAAAACGAAGAAGGAATAAGAGCAGCTGAAAACTCACAAGGACTTTCTGCCACTGCACATAAAAAGAAGAACAGAATGAGATGTAAACTATGTAATTATTCATGCATTTCTGTAGCTAAGCTTGAGCTTCACAAATTCTCCAAACATGGTTTAGGGAAAGGATTCCAATGCAATCTGTGTGACTATGCAGCTGCTGTGAAATTGCAGCTCAAAAACCACAAATTTTTGAAACATGGGATTGGGAAAGGATTTACATGTAAGTTTTGTGATTATATTGGGATTTCAAAACGGGATTTCAAGAGCCATAATTTTTCAAAACATGGTATTGGGGAAGGTTTCCAGTGCAAGTTATGTGATTATTCTGCTCCTAGAAAAAATGACCTCGACCGTCACCAGACTACTATACATGGTTTAGGGAAAGGATTCCAATGTGAGTTGTGCGATTATGTAACTGCAATTAAATCCCATTTTGAAAGCCATCAATTTTGTAAACATGGGATTGGGGAGGGATTCCGATGTGAAGTGTGTGATTTTGTTACTGCTAGAAAACAGAACCTTAAGCGCCATCTTGTTTCAAAAGGCCATCTTATTTCGAAACATGGAGGTGGAGATTTGAAACATGGAGGTGGAGATTTAAAACATGGAGGTGGTATTGGAGATGGATTCCAATGCAAGTTGTGTGATTTTACAGCTAGAGCAAAGGATAATCTCAAGTATCACCAGGCTATCAAACATGGTTTGGGGAAACGATTCGAATGTGATTTGTGTGATTATGTTACTGCAATTAAATCCGGTATTGAGAGTCATAAATTTACTAAACATGGGATCGGGGAAGGATTCCAATGTGAGTTGTGTGATTATGTTGCCTCTCAAAAACGGGCCCTTAAGAGCCATCATGTTTCGAAACATGGAGGTGGATTCCAATGCAAGTTGTGTGATTATATAGCTACTAGTAAGCATTATCTCAATTGTCACCATGCGGTCAAACACGGTTTGGGGAAACGGGAACGTTTCCAATGTGAGATGTGTGATTATGTAACTGCATTTAAACACCAATTTAAGAGCCATCAATTTTGTAGACATGGGATCGGGGAAGGATTCCAATGTGAATTGTGTGATTATGTTGCTCCAAGAAAAAGCAGTCTCAAAGACCACAAAACTGCTAAACATGGTTTGTAGATAGGATTCCAATGCTTGTTGGGTAACAATTTCTTTGCTCTCAAACTCTTGCACAAAGGTTAAAGTTTGTTTGAGCAGCAGGTCTCAATCAGGTCTCTCCGGCGTCTAATTCTATTCATTAGAATCGAGACGTAATATTCCTTAGACGTGATAGATTGATGGAAAAGTACCAGACCTGAGTCAGCATGGAAACATCACGTGACAGGTCACGCGATCAGGACCTCAGTAGTGGCGGAAGCAGTGATCCCATAAAAGGGCTGGGAACCTTAGTAAGGCCCCCAGAAGCTGACAAGTCCGCACGCCGCAATGTAACTAGCATTAGAGCTAGTACTCCAACCTAACGGTCGATGTCTAAGTATTATAACACTAATATAACACTCGTGTGTAACTGCATTATACCACTAATTTAACTCCTGTATAACCACCCCGTATCAAGATAAGTTCTCTAGACCGCTGGTGTCTTACGCTTACGAACTTAATCAACGAATCCTTAGCCAGTCAGATGGCGCTTAACATAGGGCATGACAGGAAGGCACTAGTGCCAGATTTCTCAGTGTGCATTTGGGATGATGAGTGAGCTTCAAGTTCATGCTGTGCTAGTTTGCTTATTCCAGTTAACAACCACTTGCTACTTCCAGTTAACCACTTGTGTTTGCATCTAACATCTTGAAGCGTATTCAGATATAAGTTGCGTGAACATGTTGAAGTTTCCACAGTAACTAAATTTGATGGAACTGATAATAGAATTATTCTCAATATGAGTTTGCCGATCCCACTGGAAGCTTGAAAGAAAATTGCACATGAAATATGGCATTGGGAAATTTGATATTTGTTGCAATTTAAGTTGTGGGCCTTTTCATCATATGTAGTAGTTATCATAGTTATTAAAGACGTGTATTGCTTGCAGGTTGAAGAAGGCTATGCTGCTGGATAGACTTTATGAATCCTAAGTTTTTTAAAGAGATGATTCTAAAGGGGTGGCTGGTTGGTCAGTCCCTTCTGCAGGCAAGCAAACAAATATGCAGAACTTGGAATTTCTGAAACCAGTGCAATAAATTATGAACATTGCAGTTAAAGAATTCAATGTTATCACTATTTTATAAATTCTTTATTTAATTCTTAAGCAAGCGTGCAAATGTAGATGATAACCATCTAATTTTAATCTAATTAAATTCTCCAAGTTGATTTATATAATTTAATAGGAATATTGATTTCCTTCTTTTTTAAAAAGTGTGAAAAAGCCTCAATTTCCTTGTTGGAGCTAAAACTTTTATTCAACTGTTCATATTTTAATTTTGTGGTATGTAACGGTGTGATGTTAATTTAGGAACAATATTTAGATAATTGACGATCTGCTAAAATCATAATAACGCAGCCTACAACATGGACTGAGGGCCATGATGGCTTTATTTGGTAACAGATATTCTAGAAGAAAATATACGGTCACTTGCCCACAAGACTGTTAAGAACATTAAAGCTGGGATTGTGAAGTTAAGAAGTTAAGTTAAGATTGAAGCTGGGGTGTGTTCAATCTTAACATTGAAGTTAAGATTGAAGCTGGGGGTGTGAGACCTGCAGCAAGCTGTGACAATTTTGCAATTTCCTCTCTCCAGAATGGAGGAAAATCCAAGCATTGCTTTATCTTCAATACTGGAGTAAAATTAATTTTTTCGTCTGTTAGAGAATATATTATTTTCTGCACCTGTTATATAATTATAACTAAATTATTATAATTAAATGATTTCAATAACTGTAATTAGATTGAGTAACACAAATATCTTCATGTCTAAACCATTGAATTATTTACCTTAGCTCCGGTATAGAATTCTGCTCTCTGGGCTCCATTTATTATCGTTTCGTGAAATTTTGTTCAATGTATATCAGTCAGTTTCATCATAAGAAACAACATATTCTTTGCTTATATTGTCCCTAAAAATTCTACGTTTTGGAGATTAAGGTACAGTAGTTCCTTGAATGAAGCCAAATTGATGCTTTGCCTACGTTTTGGTTCTCACAAAATACGCATTTGGTGTTGTGCAGTCGTCTACGTGCTACAACAGTTGCAGGACGATGTTCTCTGTTGACATGTATCACACAATGTGCATTTGTTGAAGTTTATTTGTGCGCTGTAATTCAAGCATTGTGAGTAGAAAGGATTATTTGAACGCATATATACGATACCATCATTACCAGGCCACTACGTAGGCCTGAGACACTGGAAAATGATAGGAATTTAATTCTGTTACTAAAATTGTAACGTAATGATCAATTTGTAAGTATAAATTTTCTCCATGGACTCCGAACAAAACGAAATTGTTTCATATTCTTAATTAGGAGTTCTATGCCAGATGTTGCTTGGAACGTTTCTCCCATTGATTAACATTACTGTAGTTTAAAAATAATCACAAATATTACATTAAACATGATATCAGAGATTAAATTTCCCGAGCTACGCGGGGTTGAAGCTACTGATATCTTGTATAAGCAACTAATGCCGTTGTTTCTCTGGCGTATTTTAAGCTCTCTGATTTTATTTCTCTGCCATTGGCATCATGTCATCAAGGACCGATGATGCTTGATGCTAGTTATTCTTTATCTCAGTTAATTAGCGTTTTATGCTGGATTAACTTATGAACAAGCACCATGGTGAATTTGGTAAATAAATCCGTATTATTGGCAGTTTTGAAGACGCATCGACGTGGCTCTATCGAAGAACCAGTTCTCCAGTGGTGTCGGTTCAACGGCAGTCATTCCAACGCTCACCTTGCTAGTGACTGTCACTAAAAGCTAGTGACCGTCACTAGTGCTAGTGACCGTCACTAGATGCTAGTGACTGTCACTAGATGCTAGTGACTGTCACTAGATGCTAGTGACTGTCACTAGATGCTAGTGACTGTCACTAGATGCTAGTGACTGTCACTAGATGATAGTGACTGTCACTAGATGCTAGTGACTCACTAGATGCTAGTGACTGTCACTAAAAGCTAGTGACTGTCACTAGATGCTAGTGACTCACTAGATGCTAGTGACTCACTAAAAGCTAGTGACTGTCACTAGATGCTAGTGACTGTCACTAGATGCTAGTGACTGTCACTAGATGCTAGTGACTCACTAGATGCTAGTGACTGTCACTAAGAAGGCTGGTTTCCCCGCCCCTACAGTTCAGAGGCTGCTATATCAAAACTTGCTGAGGAGCAATTAGCGTCCCAAGTACACGTAGCGACCTGGGACTGTACTCACCGGAGAGGAGAAGAGAAATGTATATCATACTGTACACTTGAAAGATGATAACCGGACTGGCTCCCAACTTTGAATGTGAGGCCTCCAAAATTGTGACGTATTAATAATGATAATAACGGTATCAGCGTTTAATAGGCCGTAGGCATGTCGCCGATTCTTAACATCGCAGAACATTCACAGCATTTTGCGGTCTCGAAAGGAGGGGGAGACTGTGCAGGATTCCCTCATTCAATAACCGAGCCGCGTCCAGAGTACAGACTCTTCATGAGGGCTCACTGTCCGTGGTAGGACCGATGCTCTCACCATGGCTGAATCAGCGCTACTAGCCACTTCTCCAGCGAAGAAATCAACACATCGTTGTCCCTCTCGGCCGCGTCTCGGGCACAGGCCTCTGAAGCGGCTGAACCCTATACACGAGGACAGTTCAAGCGGCGGAAGAACTGGCGGCCAGTACTGTTCCCGTGTACAGGCACCTTTAGAGGTGGCCGTGTACATACGGTGCTATGGCTTTACGAACTTCACTTCACAGGCTACTATGCCTCCTAGTGTACTTGCCCACGAATGGGAGATAAACTGAATTGAGAAGTGGGGGGCAAAATGAGAAGTCTCGTGATCGGCATTCACTTTATAACCCTGGTGTAGCGTTTTATGCTGGATTAACTTATAAACAACTACTTGGGTGAATTAGGTGAATAAATCCGTGTTATTTGTTACAACAATCTTTCATAAAAAGGCAAATGCTGATTTTTTTAAAACTTGTGTTGACAACACGTGAATGTTTATGCATGAATTAATGAGTGCGATTAAAAATTACTTTATAATATGCGATTATAATATAAAGTAATATGCGATTATGCAATAAAGTAATATGCGATTAAAAATTACTTTATAAAAACAACACTTCAAAAGAATTCAGTGTCTTCGATGTTACAAATGTACAATAAATTTCTAATTTTACTATCAAATATAAAAAATAGTTTATACATTTTATTTTTAAAATAAAAATATATATATTTTTTCAAAATTATATATTCTGTCAATTGATTTAAGCATTGTCTACGACTTTACGCAACTGTGCAAAATTTCAGATCGATTGGACAGGTAGAAGTGTGTTAAATATCGAGTATAAGATATGGAGCAGACAAATTATTTTTTCAATTTTTTAACTAGATTGGGTCTCTATAAACAAAATTAGCGGAGCCTCACATACATGGCATACATACGACATTCACCAGATGCAAACGATCAGTCATATGCAGGCTATATTTTTCGTCACAAGAAAACACATTTCATTTTTTCGTCAAAAGAAAACGATCACTTATTCGCCACATGCGACCGATCACTTGCCACAGGCAACCTATCACTTATTCGCCACATGCACGCGATTAATTATTCGCCATCACAAACGATTAATTATTCGTCAAGGGCAAGCGATCACCTATTCGCCACATGCACACGATTAATTATTTGCCATATACATACGATCAATTATTCGCCACGTGCGAGTGATCACTTATCCTCCACGTGCACATGATTAGTTATTCGCCATATATATATACGATCGACTATTCGCCTCCTGCAAACGATCAAATATTCGTCAACCATTCGCCAATCAATCAATTATTCGCCACATACAAACTTACACGTATAACGATCATTTATCCGTCACTCAGGAACGACCGCAAAAATGCACCGGGAAAAACGGGTAACCCAGTCCGCTTTAATTTTGATTACACGGGTCTGAAAAAAATCTGAAAATTGTTTTTATTTCTGAAAGGGTGACTGGTTTTTGCACTTATTTCATTTTGGGTCACGATAACTTCAATTAATGCCTTGAAAGGGCATTAATTTTAATTGAACTCTCATTTTACATTTAATTAAATGTCTATAAAACCTTACTTCCCACCACAATATCGATGAATTTTTTTATAATTTTTAACGACGTCAATATTTTAAGCTTTCCGTTTCCATGTTGGCGGACCGGTCCGGGTCCGGGTTTTAGTCAGTACCTGCGATTTATAAATCGTGGAAGTGCACATCCGAAATTCCGAAGGGGATTCCGGTTCGAGCTGCGATCGACGACGGACGTTAGTAAGTTCCTAAGCCAGTGAGCCTACATATCTGGTTTCAATTTTGAAACTTGAGATTACTGTGGTTTTGAACTCTGAGAAACCTAAGAATTAATCAAAAGCGCGACATTGTCAACTACGAGAATGTCGCGCCATAAGAGCTAGTCTGGAAAAGTCCTATTTTTGTCTGAAATATCGCGGCTCTAATATCATAT
>NW_025945339.1:0-3597 GCF_000764305.2 Hyalella azteca
CAACAAAAAAAGTTCATAAAACCAGTATAGACTCCAGACCAGGTATAGACCAGTAGAGACCTTGATAAAATTATGAAATGAAGGCCGCTACTGAATAAAGAATGTTAACCCTGAGTGGCGACCGAGTCTGAACGAGAGAATTTCGTAATTTTTGTACGAATAATTTTCAAGTTGCGATCGAGTTGAATCTGAGCGGGAGGTAACCTTATATTTTTGCGATCTTGCGTAAGATTGTGATTGAGCTTAAGATGTACTTCAAGACTTCTATTGATTAATAGGCGAAAAAAAAATATTTTGGGAAGGGCTCACGGCTATTTCTTTAATTAAAGTGGTAAAGTACCGCCTGAACAAATTTGGCTGTACCTAACACTGTTCGTTGCTAAATCTCACCTTGGTTTAAGTGTGGATTAAACACTTCGTTGAGACTTTTTACAGTTTAATTATTTTCAGATTAAAGCTTCGCAGATATGTGAGTAATAGTTTCTTCGTGGGCATACAAAAAACTTTTTCATTGAACTTCCTTTGGATTCACGTAGTAATTTTTTAGCTCAAGTCTGGGACTGAAATAATCTTTTATGGAGCGTACATAGGCCGCAACAGGCCGACCATTACGACGGTCAAAAATGTATCCCTGATGCTGGATGCGAGACCAGATTACCATAGGATTTCGAAGTCCTTTTGTTTCGAACACAAGACGATGAATGACATCGGGCATCGGGTGTCGGGGGTGATTTTTTCCATCCTTTGGCACGGAGATGCATTGTTATTTATTGTGAATATTATATCTATCAAAAATATAAATCAGCTCTAACTCATGAATCTCGGTAATTGTCAATTGAAAATTAAACGTTAAATATACAGTTCATAGGATTGTTAATTATCTTGATTAATTTCAGTAAATGATGCGCACAGTTCATAATCGGGTAGCTGATTAACTCGTGTTAATCGATAATGTAATCGATATAAAGAGATACGATAAGAAGTTATTTACGTAGAAATTTATGTAATTATGGCTTATTGCAAAGTATTAGACGAAAATGAAATATAAGTTAGAACAGTCTAGTAGAGCTTATACCATGCCGTTAACAACGCGAGCTGAAATTCGGCCTGTGACCAACGCAAGCTGAAATGCTGCCTGTGACCAACGCGAGCTGAAATGCTGCCTGTGACCAACGCGAGCTGAAATGCTGCCTGTGACCAACGCAAGCTGAAATGCTGCCTGTGAACAACGCGAGCTGAAATGCTGCCTGTGACCAACGCGAGCTGAAATGCTGCCTGTGACCAACGCAAGCTGAAATGCTGCCTGTGACCAACGCGAGCTGAAATGCTGCCTGTGACCAACGCAAGCTGAAATGCTGCCTGTGACCAANAGATTCCTCGCTTTAGCGGACTCGCAATTTTCTCGAAACCCTTCCGAAATATTCGAGGGCTTCGAACATTTGCGAGGGCTTTAAAACTGTAAATATTGTGTGAGGGGAAAGCGATGTTTGCGACTCTGGACCGCATTAGACATTCATCAAAGACTTGGCGATGCTTCAGGGGAAACTTTAATGGTAATCCTAACTTTTCGTCGATAAATTGCTGTTCTGCGCTATGATCCCGACGTGGGAATATTCTAGGAATCAGATTTGCATCGAAATTTCGTATTATTATAGCCGCCGATTAGAATAAAAGAATTCCAGCTTTAAATTTTGAATATTGTCGTTAGTTTTTATTTGGTTGTAGGTATTTTCATGCAATTACTAGAAAGTTTTTTTGCACTCTAACTTACACATTATCTTGGATATGAAGCAACCATAGGAAAAATGTCTAGTAAAATTTAACTCGAAATTTTCATTAAAAATACACATATATGAAAAACTATTTTCATAAATTAAATTGTAGAACAGAAAATAATTAAGAAAGTTAAAAATTCTATTTTAGTTAAAGTTAACAACATCAAGTGCCACGAATGACAAGAAACAAATTTTGCGATATCTTAAATAATAAACAAAATTTAAGATTGAACATGAAATTTCAAACTATTTATTTCAAATCGCAATATTGGATTCTTGCAAAATCCTCGCCGACTATGAAAAAGTTCCATGAGTCTATCATAGGTAATATTAAGCATTGGCAATTACGAAAAATTCACCGCATACAGCAACAGCCTACGTTAGTTATTGATATGCCTGAAATATTTAAGCCCATAAATCTTAATATCTGCCAGGAACACTCTCTCCAGTTCATGGGGTTCAAACTTTAAATGCCTATGTTACTAAAAGAAAATTTTTATCAAGTTTCTGTGGTTAAAAGCTTCATTTTAAGACAAATCTATGAAACAAGCAATCAAACTAGTCTAATCTACCAAAGCCAGCAAAGTGCATAGCTGAAACGCATTGAAAAAATGAATGTAAGTATCGTTTGTAAATTACTCAAGTTTTCTTATCGAATTAATTTATTTCAGTACTCTTATCGAATTTGTACCAAGAAACATCTTTTGCCATATTATATCAAGAAACAAACAACGTACATAATTTGTTGTTTAAAATAACTAATTTGCAAATATTTTAATCCCGTAGCCTTACCACCGGCGGTACCAGCGATCAAAAACCGTATTTAAAAATGGTTGCTGAATTTTGGCTGCTCTATTTTTGGTCCTTCACAGGCCTATTTTAATGGGCCTATGCGCATTAAAAAAGTACCTTACCGGGCGACGACGCAATCATCGTTTTTCAAGCGAAAATTGCCCCCTAGTATTATGGCGGAATGTGCGCGCTATGACACGGTTTCAAATTGCGCTGTACTTCATATCAACTTTTAGACCAGCGTGTGCCTTGTTTTTAGCGCATTTTCTCATTTATGGGAACAATTCACTATTGTGTTCGCCATGTCCGTCTGTCTGTCCGTCTGTCTGTCTGTCCTTCCGTCTATCTGTCCGTCCGTGACTTCAAGTTTTCGTCGACGAGAAAATGCGCTCTCTGTCACTCACTGCAGTGAGTACTGAGTTATATTTTTTTGTGATTAACCCAGATAAATGAGTGAGTCATTGTCCAAATAGAGATATACTTTGCATGTTTTGATATTTAGACAAAGGCTCGCTAATTTTCTGTGCAAAAGTAACACTTGGTTATATCAGCAAGCGAGTAGCGGTATCGCTTCGAGCGACGAAGTTCCTTAGTATCACTAATATCCTTATATAGCATGTGTTTCAGACATAAGAGTATCAATCCATGCTGTAACACTGCCTCCAGTTCTGAATTGTTTAACGCGGCATTCAAGTCAAGCCACAGCAGAAGCCAAGGGAAGAGTTATGATATGAGTATCGTGACAAATGACACTTATCAGCACCGTGACAAATGATCCACTTATCAGCATCACGACAAATTATTCACCGTTATTCCGACTAGTTGAACCGCCGCGCATGAGAAAATTTGAACGGGGTTTCCGAAGCCACGCCCTCACTGGAATGATACTTTGTCAAAATAATGAAATGATACACATTTGTTTATTGTATTGGTCATCCTGACCTAGTTTGGCTCGGTAAAAAAGCGTATCAGTGATACTTTTGCTCGTGCTGTTGTCAAGAAAGTGTGTCAATACTTGGACATGACCCAC
>NW_025945340.1:0-13814 GCF_000764305.2 Hyalella azteca
AGCAAGGAAGATTTGCAAGCTCAACAGTGCAGTGAAGTAAAAATTTTTCGATCCAGTAGAGCAAAGTTGGCGGAGTATTTTGGAAGAATTTAGAGTGTCGCGAGTTGTAAATCCGGCGTGAATCCAGCGTGTCTTATCTGGGTCGGCACACCTCTGCCTCGGCTGCGTTTAGCTATTATTTACGCCTCAAATTGGTCCACAAGCTGAACCTCAACCTAGGGGATCAGGTAACGTGAATTGAAATCTGTAAAGGATTCGACTCGTTTATCTTCTGATTGTGACGTCGATATTGAGGCTGCACTGAAAAACTGGAAATATGGAGAAAAAAATTACTTGTATTTGACTTTTGATAACATTAGTAATCAGAGAGACGTTAACAGTAGTAATCAGAGTAAGAATTGAATATAACCATGGGCAATTTTTCGGAATTTAAAACATATTAGTAAAATAAGTAAAGTTTTATAATTCGTCATTTATTAATGAGTCCAATACATTTTCCTAAACTGTACGTGGCGTGTTCCTTGGTCTTTGAATTATTCACATTTTAGGAGCTCTCATACGAAATCATAATTTTTCTGTATGATTTTTTTTCCATATTCGTTCATAGAAGAGACATTTTACTGCAAGAAATTTAATTTTAATGAAATCCCGCAGCGGTTTTCTGAACCGTCCTCCTGAATTTCTCGAATATAATTACAATTTGAAATGGTTATGCAACAAAGATGAATTTCACACTATTCTGGAAAATGAGCAATGGAGTATATAATTTAACACAATTTTTATTGCGAAGTATTACATACTAATAAATTTAGACGAGTTATATATAACAATCGTGTAACATGAAGCAGTACTAAAGTAAAATCGTGTAGCAACTATTTGCTTGAATTTTTTCTTGGGTATCACCGTATCCGCTTAAATTTTACCACTCTAAAAGGTCGTAATTTTTTTAATGACATTCAATCAAAACAATTTTTTGGCATAATTGATAGAAATGATTTTTTAACCGAGTCTGTGTGAGTCGTTGTAGCTTTTCCATTTTTCAGAAGTTTTCGTAGAAGTGCTAAACTTTAAGGTTGTTCACTATTTTTGCACATTTTTCTACCCGTGGACTCGGTTTGAAGCCGAGCCTCAAGCGGCCGTGCATGATATTCCTCGAGGACTTATTTAGCATTCGCGCCAGATTCTGGCGATGCCACGAGCAGCGGCCGCTATCAGGCGCTGTGCTCGGCGCACTACGCAAGCCAAGGCTCAGCGTCAGTCGACCCCTGCAAAAGCTTGATGTTTCGAGCTTTAGTTTCTTTATTCAACAGCAAGTGTCATTGTTGCAGCTGCATGAATTATTCAAATATTTTGTGATACCTAATGCTATGTTCTCGTATCTAACCGTCAGGTAAAAAAAATCTGCACTTACACTCACGTCATTGTAGCTTGTGTGCTCGACGGTATGACGTTAGCAAGTAGAGATACTGGACCCAAGTCTGGTAGAAATTGGTCTCTTTCATCGATTGTGAAGAACTACAAAGGCTACCGAGAAGCGAAGCTACAGAATCTCCCAAGGCAGAATATTGTTAGGTCAATAATGCAACGGTCGACAGATAAAGGAAGTACAATGCTATTCAGATAAAGGCTGGATGAGGTAGGGAGCTAAAGTCAGCATTGATATCACACAAGCTTGTATTTGCCTACAGCAATGGCAAGGTTTGAGGTCTCAGGTGCGTCGTGAGAGGACGCTTTTGTCGTCACAATTGGAAGCTGCGGAGCTCAAGCCTCGGAGAGCAATTAAGCGGCCCCAACAAACACTGCAGCCTTGAGCACTGCCGAGCAGCTATAACTGTACATCCTTGATTGTGTGTGCGAAGAATTATGCTTTGAAAGTACGTTCTTTGAAGCTGGGCTTCTTTTTATTAACATTTCTGCATGATTCAACAACTACCGCAGCAAACTGTCCAGTATGTGTCGTTACCAAGCAATGGAATTATTTTTGCCTGATATATGATGCTGACTGTTATCTTTCATATCTGTATCAAAAGAGGTATTTCGCACTTGCCGTAACAGAAAATTTTGTGGGCAATGTAACATCCAAACTTCAGAGGGTCATTTCAGTAGTATTTATAAATGCTTTTTCTCCTCTTTTTCAATAAATGCCCTTTCGATTATGTTTCTTATCAATAGCAAACTGCTTGCTTGAAAGACAGCCTGTTCGATACCCTGAAAGTACCTCGACCAGAGGCCTGGGGCTCTCATAGTTTATTCACCTAGATAATCGAGTCATCGTCATGATTGTCACTGCAGTCTGTCATCAACATGATAGTCTCGAGCTCGATGAAGTCCGTCACGGTAGCCTGAATGCCATGAACATGATTATATATCAGAGGGTGATGAATTCTGTTACTACAGCCAATTCACTTATTATTCTATCCGTTTGTGTCACAGCCACTATATCGGCCTCTGTGTGGAGTTAGCAAAAAGGGTACCAATTTCATGATCTATACCAATGCACTCAAGACTGCATTTTCAATAATATTGTAGAATTCGCCCAGCAATAATTATTTGGCTCGATTGTTCATAAGTCGATGCCCGTTCTTCTACAGGCTTCCAATGCTTTGTAGGGACGACAAATCAAAAACATTTTGAAGTTCGGGTAGATAAACATTTCAACAGTGATCTAATATTANTCCTGCTTCTTAAACATTGTGCCAGACGACAAAGAATCCTGCTTCTTAAACATTGTGCCAGACGACAAAGAATCCTGCTTTTTAAACAATTTGCCAGACGCCAAAGAGTGCTGCTATTCCATTATTTTGCCAGACGCCAAAGAGTGCTGCTATTTTAAAAATTTAATTGACACTAAAGGGTGCTGCTATTTAAACAATTTTTCAGACACTACAGAGTGCTGCAATTTAAACATTTTACCAGACTAAAAAAAAAACTCCTGCTACGCCAGTAACTTGAACTCGGCGGCACTCGTACCGAAACTCTAGACTGAACTCTCTTTGCTAAAGTTCTGTTATATAATGCTCATCGATGTAATAATGCCTGTTTAATTCAGTCATAATTCTATTATTCCATATTATTTGGGTATGGCTGCATATAATTTCCATTGATGCAATAGAATTTCAAGTAATACCGCACCCATACTTCGCACTCTTTGAGATACGAAATGAGGCTAGATATATTTTAAAACATGAGTCATTATTTGTATATTAATCACATACAGACTAGCATAGCATAGTGATGTCGGCGCTGAAGTGGAGGCCTGATGTGGCCTGTCGCCGATTCTTTTCCATTTCGTGCCTTGTTCATAGATCTAAACTCGTGTCATTTGACCGGATCTTGCCATGACTGACGATAGTTTGAAGTAGCTACTGGACTTTCACCGGGTTTGATAAGGAGCTAGGCATTTCAAATCTGAACATATATTTTTCCATAGCTTTATCTAGTCTGTTCTTGAACGCGTTAATACTTGGAGCCCCAACGATGTCATCGGGGAGGCTGTTCCACATGTCGGTGATTCGAAGCGAGAAGAAATTTTGTCGCGTGGAGAAGTTGCAGCGATTCGTCCAGCAGGCGAGTCCAATCGTTCAACGTAGATAATAAGTTAGTGGTGCAGGGTCTGCCGGCAATAAAACCATGTTGACAATCTGATATGATATACAAGTCGTTGTACATATCGATAGGTGCAGTTTTAGTTGCATGAGTTACCTTATATGTCATAAATTTTTGATTTATCATCAGTACGCACAAGGACATGGAAAATATTGAATTAGATGTAAAGGGCCAGCTATCTAATTGCTCTAATTTTGATTAGCGGGAAAATCGTCTGAGCCAGGTTATAAAAGTATAGCATATTTGAGCAGATAGATTTGTTGGAATTCAAGTCGTGTTCACTTCTTCCGAGCTAATTTTGAACGGGTAACTCAGAGAATCCATTAGAGTCTAACCGAAAAGATGCATAATGCCTTATGAGTATTTTGAGCTCGTGAAAAAGGGATGATAAATTTGAGCTGTTTTTAAGATGGTTTTGCAACACTTCTCTTATTTTGCTGTCCTTATATACACTCAATAACTTCAAAACAAAATTTTAATGCATTGAGGTGATCAATTTTCTAGTGAACTTTTTTTGTGACATAAATGGATTGGATCCGTTCAAACTGGGTCAAAGTGCTCTTTCTGACTTATTCATGCATCAATGTTTTAATAGACGGTCGTGAGGACTTTATTTGAATATCTTACTCATGACCTCATTTTGTTGTTTCAGCAACAAAAAACCAGATATCAACACGAATCATAGAGCATCAATTCGTTTCAATAGTCAGCAATAAGTTATAATAAGAATAAAAACATATGAAAAGTTTAAAAAATAAAATCTACAAAAAATGAAAAAATATAAATACAAGAATTTTACGATACTAAAAGAAGACCACTTAGTATGAATTTGAGAGCTAACCTAACCTAGGTTAAGAATTTGAGAGCTAACCTAACCTAGGCAAGCAGCACCAGCTCTCCAGACAGACGAGTTTCGTGGTGCCGGCGCAGATGACGCGCGTCTCCTCAGCTCACAAGCGGTCAGGTCCACGTAATTACGGGAAAAATCTCATGAATACATCTTTCGATCCTGATGGACTCCATTCCCGACGAAAATTTGCTTCAGTATGTGCTCTTATTAATATACTTTTATTAATATAATTTTATTATTATACTTTTATTAATATACTTTTAATAATATAATTTTATTAATATATTTTTTTAAACACTTTTATAAATATATTTTACGATAAATATTCAATTTAGTCATTACCTGGAACTGAATCAATTTCTTCGTCACTAAAGTGGGCCCCCGACATAGTATATCAAAGACAAATTGCAGCGTAGTAATTTAATTGAGCCTTTCGTTATACGCGTAAATACTTTTGTCAATGACTTATTATTCAGAATCCATTCTAACGCAAATCACATCCTCTCTGTCACAGACTTTGCTAGACAAACCCTACTTACTCTAATCTATTATATGAATATCTCATATTGTCCGCAGCCCATCAAGTGACCCGCAAAACTTGCGTAAATCAATCTCAATTATTTGCTGAAGTCGGGCCAATTTATGACTGGAGTTGAGACGCAAAAGTTGTCACTGATCCAGTGGAAACATCGGCGTCAGCTGCTTGCATTTTCCATAGTTTGGCCTCAATATTTTAGGGTTAATTAATATAGGGACAAGACTTGCCATGACATGAGTGTGCTAGTCAGCCATAAATGATTCAGAAATATCTAATTTAACTTTTTTTGCCCATACTTGACAATTTATTGACATACGTGTGCTCGGATTATATATATTAGGAGTGACAATAATTTATGGTAACAAGCGAAATGTAGTTTGAACGAAGAAACTGCCTTAAATCTCCAAATAGGTATAATATTGTCTGCACCCAATTTATTCCTGTGGGTGTTAACTGCTCTCTTTATCAGAGATTTAAGACTTTGAAAGAGAGCCTTTAAGCCGAATTTTTTAGTCCTACTATTATAAGAACTACTGTGGTTCAGTGTAGGTTCAGAGCGTTAGTTGAATCATCCGCCTATTCTGTCACTATATAATTGTTCAGGAGTATCAATTGAATGAAAAGCTACTGATGTTCGGTCGGAACTGTATAAAGGATACAAAAGTAAAAGATTTGGAGTAAATTCTTTAGGTTTTATTTTGTTGGAGAAGAACGAATTGCGGCGCGAGGGCACATATGGCGTCTCGATTAAGATTCGTTCTCATCATGCATCTCATGTCAATTCTTCGCCGATACTACACCTATGCAGATCCTCATACACTACCTAATATGGCATGACTATCAATCAGTGCTTGCCAAAGCAATTTTAAGACCGATTGCAATGTTTTGTATTTGATTTCTTTTAGATGAAAAAATAACGGTTTAATAAGTTGAAATTTTATTTCTCATATAACAAAAATGACAGAAAATATCATAAAAATGGTACCCCCCATCGTTTTTCTCCGTGAGTGCAACTTCATGGTAAGATCGTTGACGTTTACTCCTCAAAAACTTCGGATCTTGACGATGAAATATTTAGGAATTAATAGAAAATGTTCCATTTAAAACGAATTTATTTAATTTACAACCGAAAGTTCTAAGCGGCGAGTTTTAATAATAATATTTGGCAGCTAGTCAGGACAATGATTCATGTTGATGAGCTCGTCTTTACTGGAATATAGGAATGAGCTAGAGAAGCGATATCTACCAGAGAGATGCAGGGTCTTAGCAAATATCCACACACGAACAGTCAGCGCTAAAGCTCTTGGACTTTTATGAAGGAAAGAAGTGTCAATTAGGTTAAGTTCATCATCGCGAGTGAATATGTGTTAACACATTAACACATTAATATTTTCATTATTCAAATCGAATTATTTGTGGCAGTAATGCTTTTCACTTTCCCACACCATTTTAAACAAGAAAGTATTGAAATCGAATAAGTGCTATGATAAATTGAATTTAAAACAGTCAGTATTTCACGAAATTAATGTTGAACAAAGCAGACAATTTTAGGCACAATTATTTATATCTTATTGTACAGTACATACACTTACGGCTACAAGTAATTTGCCCACCGTAACTTCAGCAACACTTGAAGGGGGCCATCATCGATCAGAAGTATAATAAGAAGTTTGTACCTGACATAATTTGTTAGCAGGGGAACAACAATGAGAGTTTGCAAAGGAAATACAATGCATCGATGCACCAATGCTTCAAGCAAGACATAGAAGAGATCAACATTTTTTGGCTACTTGAATATTGCTGGAAATGTCATCTTTTTCTTCAGGGTTGATTTGAAGTCAACTCACTCGATCTTCCCCTTTATATATGTAGAACTTTAGCCTAGTCCTGAGTTATATTTTATTTTGCAAACTCGTTTTGTTTTAATGATTGATTTAGAAAATAAGTTCTTTTCTATCTCATATTGACATCAAAAAATGGTGCAATAGTGAGAAAAAGAAAACAAAATTAAGTACAACTTCAAAAGAAAAAATAATAGTATAGGCATGGTTTAAATTCTTCATAAACTCGCATTTCTAAAGAATTTCAAAACAGACGCTATCATAATTAAGTTCCTTAAACCGTGGACGCTTAAATGAAGGAATGCGACAAAGAAATTGATAGATGAACTGCAATACTTGATTCGTCCCATAACAGGACAAAATTAAATATGATAATACGTAATGTGAAACTTTTAAAAATAAAAACACTTTTAATGGCAATGTAAAAAATTAAATTGGCGCATTTTTCAATTATGGTTGCTTCTGTACGTATTTGCAGTGTTTATAAAATCCGAGAGTCTCAAGAACAAGGAGCAGAGGCTAACATTTAGAAATCACTATCGGATACGAGGATATTGTTTTGTCCGGCATGAGTGAATATATACGGTTGAATGAGGTGGATGCGATAGAAGCTTGCCTGTATGATGACTCCTTCCCCTGATGCAGAACTAATCGAATACAGTCGTATGAGACGTCATATAACTTTAAAATGAGTCGAAATGACAATTATTCAATACTAATACGTGTTGATATTAAGGAAGCATTTAATGTGTAAAATTCACATTCGATCGACGTTATTTGAAATGCATAGCAAAAGTAATCCAAGTAAACAATAAATAAATCTGATGATTGCACCATTTGCCTCAACATCACATTATTGCTTAGACATGTTTTTATAAATTAGAAGAAACACTCAGTGAAAACCATTCACACGATGAATCAGTGCGTATATCATTAAAGGTAGAACGGATTCAAAATCTGCGGTATATTGGATATATAATTTCATTTGATTTGATACAAACGAAGCAAATGTTGCAAAACTCGATGCTTAAGCCAGTGAAAATATATCTCTAAATGCTGAAGTTTGAAAGCCGTCAATCCTGTTAGTAATATTACAACCGAGAAACACGAAAGACTAGTTCGGCTTCGAGCTACATAATATAGTTTTTTTATTGAGCCATAGTGCATTTATAGCATTTATAGTATTTATAGTGATTTGATGGACTTGACGTTCAGGTTGCCAAGGTAGAGGGACCAAAGGAAAGACTCATGCCCAAACCATCAAGAAGTCCGGAAACTTATCGGTAAATGCAGACCAGTTCATCACAGATACTTCTAGAAAATATTGGTACATCTAAGGTTCAAATAATTGTCACTCATCCACCTTCCTTATCGAAGATCTGTTCAATATGCCTGTATATGGTGTATAGTTTTAGGAAGTGATCTGTAAGTAAATATTTTCGTTTCATCAAATGATGTCCTTACAAGATACTAGATATTGTTGAATGAGTTGGAGTTGACATTTTTCATCAGCCGGCAAAAATGTCGCTTTTGCCATTGTCATCGGTATTGTCCTTATCAATTTGATTATTGCTAAATTATTTTTGGCGTCAAGTTCTACTTACTTCTAATTCTCTCTTTCAAATTCTAGAGCTTTATCTAGTTTCGCAACATGATGGCAATTGAGAAAAATCTCGGGATTTCTTCAATTAAGCTGTCACTCTTATAATGGAAATTTGTTACTTTTGACTAATATGTAGTTGCAAATAAAGTTTCATCCGCGATTGTTCTTGCCACGTAAGAATTTAAAATGAACCTATATAGTATGCTACATAACTGCGTAAGCTGATAGTAGACACTCACGTGCTTCTATAGGCCGAATTCTGCCAATCAAATCATAACAGTTCAGTCATCCTAGTCATTTGTACACTTGACTTCTTATGATCTGCAGCTAAATTTTCAAAACATTGACCATTACGTGGTCAAATGGTACTTGATTGATGATGTGGTAATTTCAGTCGGTGATTACTAAGCTGATAGGTTCCTAATTCCCCTCGCGATAGCCAATATTTACCTGTGTAATTTATTTCTGTAACGCTAGAATTGTACTTCATGGAATTTTTATTGTGTTCTTTTGAGAACAAACAACGAACGAATCTCGATTGAACCCTTTTGTTAGATTGAAACGAAGGCCATATAGTTTCTTGCTTCGAATAAATTAAATTTGGGTGTTCGGAATTCCAAAATTGTTCAGGAACTGAAAACAAAGAACGCGACAAGCAAATTGACCATAATTTCATTGAGAACATGGATATGGGTAATTAGAAATAGTGGATGTAGTTTGTGCTGGAAATATGATGACTTTAAATTAAATTTTAAATTAAATTTTATTGGATTCACATTCATGCTTAATTTATGGTTTAAACAACAACTCATTTAAATTCTCATATACGATTTACAATTGTTTCGAGGAGGATTAATCAGGCTTACATTATTGATTTGTATGATTTTTTTTAAATTCGAATGGTACAATATTGCAAAACTATTATACGACCAAGGAATGAGACATGCATACACGCACGACCATTATTTACAGTGTAATAAAGAAATATGACAAATAATGAATATATCTAACATAAGGGACACTGAGGCGTAAATCAGATTTTACTTATATGTCGGGCTAAATAAATTATTTGTTGCAAATCTTTACTGACGACTTTACTTGACCTCCAGTTCCATTTTCATTAAGCAATTTTGCAATTAATCAACAGCAAGTTTTCTGACAAATCTTAGCAAAATTTTTCTAGGAAAATTTGAATGTGTCTAAATCATTTGGCAAAATTAAGGGCGCCATACAGGCGTGACGGGCATGCGTGCGACCAAAAGTTGTATATTAATTTTTAATATACAAGTTTTTATTTTTTTGTATATATAAGTGATAATTGAAATCATCCGCACGGCCGGGCACGTCCCTAGACAATACGACGGAAACGACTGAAAAATTTTGCGTACGAGTGACAACCGAAGAATTCAAAATCGTAATGAGAAAATTTTAAACGCTTATAACGGTCACAAAGCGGTATTTTTTCGAAAACAATTGGTTTTTTGAGCGGAACTATCCACACGTTTGGAGTCACAGATAGTTGTGCTTATATCTTTCACGTTTCAATAACCCACATACAAAATAATGAAAGAATAAGTTGTCCAAATCAAACCTCTTCATGTTTCGGTAAGATTTACAGGCAGTTGCTCTCGTAAACTTGCGTACTGGAGTATCATTTTAGCTGCAATAGCTATCAATCGGATTCCTTTTGTTGTTCCTATAAGTTTTTCAGCCTTGTTCCTTACGCATATCTATCTACTCGATTATACTCTTCATTCTCCTCACCGACAACAGCAGGCATGGGACATCGTTACATTGAAAAGCAAAATTAGTTAGTTCTCACATTTTTGATAACATGACCCAATGCTTACATTAATTACTCGCTTTTGTACATTCCGCGGCACTCGTGCTGGATAGGTTAATCTGATCGTGCATTGTTACATAAAAAATAGAGTATCACGGGTCGTTCAAGTGACTCTTGTATTGTATTCACGTCTTTAATTCTTGTTTTGTATTCACGGTTATGGCGACCCTTTTAGCTAGCTTGATCGTGCCCAAATTAAAGGCCGACAGTGCGCTATGGTTATCTTACTTGGTTAACTTGCAAAATATCCACAGTTGAAATAAAATGCAGCTTTACTGATTGATCTTTGTAATTTTACAGCGATATATACAATAATTCCGACTTGAACTCATATTCATTGAGGACCTGCAAGAATGTCGTAAAAGTTATTATGTTTAACTTTCTTTGAGAATCTAGGACGGGAGTTTCGTGAATGTATAATAGATCATTTAAAGAGTATACATTAATTCATGATCTGTTATTTGATGGAAAAGAAGGCATAGGAACTAAAAAAATTTAGTTGTATACACAAATTTCCCTAGCAGACACGTGGCTCAAACATGATTAAGATATGATGGCGAAAAATCTCGAGTCATTTCAAACGAATTATTATTCACAACTAAATTGGACATCATAACATAACGTACGATTACCATGAGCCACATTATCGTCATGCATTTGAGCATTCATATCAGAGTTCGGAATAAATTCAAGGTACCAAATAATGAAACAGATATTGGCATGTCAGCCATTAAATATTAAAGCTTTACCCAGGACCCGTATTAGAACTATGGCGTTCATAACTATGACCTTAAAGCTTCAAGATTCAATACCTGATGATTATTATGTACATAGAGTATAAAACTGATGATTATTATGTACATAGAGTATAAAATTGAACGATAATATAAAGTAGTTGATACAATATATACAAATTAAATAAATATTGTATTAAATATTTATCCTTTCTGGATTGCAATACATTTTCTCCATTCACTCATTTCCAGTTTACTTACATTTTTTAATTAAAATTCCTTATTAATTAATGGAGATTTACTGTGCCATAAAAACCTTCCGTAAAACAAGCTGTCCTAGAAATTATTAACTTTCTCTTAGCATTTTGTTGCGAGTTTGGATCCACAAAATTTACATTCCTTTTAATTGTTTTCTTCCTCTTCTTGATATACATTCAATTTCCTCTTTTTATGTTTATTTTGAAAATATGCGAGGGCTCACGTGGCAGCTTTCATCCTCAATGGGAGCCTAATGATCTCCTGGGGCTTATCTGTGATGGTATTGCTGAGCGACGTTCGTGAGAAGCGCGGCAAAAACCAGCTGAAAGTTCAAAAAATCTGAAAATGTGAAATAAAAATATATAATTATATGGTACTTGCGCTGACTATAAAGAAATTTGTTTAATGATGATTGAGAATGTGGGTTCTTCCGAAAGAATTAGTTCCGCTTTAATACAAAACGTATGATGTTAATCAATATAATTTACAGAATTAGTGTTTGTTTATAAGCTAAACTGAATCGTAAAATCAAAATTATCAAAAGTTATCAATAAATTTTTGAATTAACAGTAGATTTATCTTATTTTGCAACTTACTTTATTTATTTTTTCATTTTCTCGGCCTCCTCGAGAGGCCTCCTGTTTTTTACATAAACACAAAGAATAACAAACAATAATAAATGCCGTGATAAAACGAGGCTTATGAGGACTCACAGCTCGTGAGGAGACGCCCTCCTGCAGCGACGCGCCCTTCGTGCCCCGAGGCTCGTGCCTGCTGGGCACGTGTGTGCAGGAGCACGTCGGTAGACTCGTGGTAGAGCCCAGGCACGTGAGACGTACATCGTATCCTGTAGTTCGGACACGTCAAGACAACTCAGTGAGCGAACAAATAAATAAATCTTATGAACAAAACAGTGAGTGATGTACCCTGTCGATCAGACGCGTCAAGACAACTCAGTGAGTTAAGAAATAAATATATATTGTGAATAAGAACAGTGAATCACAATGGGTTTTCCCGACGTAAGTAATATGAGTTGAACGGTATGCATCGTTGCGAGGTAAATGCGTGATCGCCTGGGCATCGTACCCTGTCGTTTGCACGCGTCAAGACAACTCAATGAATGAACAAATAAATAAATCATCTGAATAAGAACAGTGAGTCATGAATCATAATGGGTTTTCCGGATGTAAGTAGGATGAGTTGAACGGTTTGCGTCGTTGTGAGGTAAGTGCGTGATCGCATGGATTGCAGGTAGCAACTTGAAATTCGCAGGCTCGCTGAATATTACAAAAGACAAAAAAGCTTTTTAATTTACTGTGCAAAAATTAACTCAAAACTTTCAATCACGTTAAGCTTGATATTGCATGTGTAGTTATGAAGTAAACATCTCCATAAGTTCAAAAGATGGAACCACGTCCTTTATAATGGCAGGTGAGTGCGATTACAATAAATGATAAATTTCGTTATTACTGAATGTTGTAATAGTATAATAAGTAATCAAGCAGTTGATTTTGGCATTAAATCAAAATGCTTCGAAACATAAAAGTATATTAATTTAATATAGACAGCACTTTATTTTTGACGATACCTGACAGCACCATCAGCAGCGTCTTGGATGAGGTGCTCGCGCAAGTAGAAGCGCAGCCGCAGCGTCGTCGTGCAGAGACCGTCCGCGCCTGCTGATGTGGAGGGCGGCTCCAGCCAGCCTGCCCGCGGCTGTGTGAACAACCATAACAGTAAATCTCGTGCAGGAACCTTTTACTTTTTCATAGCAAGTTCAGTGCAGGAACCTTTCAATTTTTCATAGCAAGTTTAGTGCAGGAACCTTTTAATTTTTCAAAATCATCTTTTTGTGGTGACATGCACACATGTCGTTAAACTAGCAAATCTAGTGCAGGAACCTCTAACTTTTCAAAATCATCTATTTGCAGTGACTTGTGCACACATGTCGTTTGGGTAAAAATGTCTAGTAAAGAAAATTTGATTTTTTATTGATTGCAATCATGTGCCTATCTATCCTCGTGACATTGACTTGATAACGAACATGAGTTCGCTGAACACCTCCAGCTGCATAGCCTTGATTTAGATCATTATCACCAGCTTAACGCAGTCATAATTACAAGGTTGTATAAATTGACACAAAACATCCGTAACTTTTGTTATTGTACCGCCCCAAACTTACGAGTACCCCGTCTCATTGCTGATTGATTCATTTATTCGGCTCTCTTTACTCTCAGGCAGCCTAATATTTGTTCAATTTAATTGGTAAATTGATAACATTTTAGTATGATAAACTATCATAAAAAGTAATATTTACGACGATACTGGGGGACTACCTATTTCAATAAAACCCTTTCACATCAAAGGGTTTCAGTTTATATAAGACACGGATTATTCACAATATATTTGATAAAACACGTATGTACAATTACGTTGTGCCGTGTAGTAGTACTTCCCAGCTCGTAACTAAAACATGAATGACTAAAATTCCGAAAGCACACAAAACCTAAATTGCGGAACTGAAAAGTCTAAATGAAAATG
>NW_025945341.1:0-2663 GCF_000764305.2 Hyalella azteca
CAAAGTTCAAACGTTCACGCTTCCGAAGCATCTTTTCTGCACAACACTTAATATTGAAAAACAATGATTGGTGGTGGCTTTTGCCCAACGGAGCCTCGTGGCGAAGCTCATCTATCATTGATGAACATGATGCTGTTTCCACTATAGGCTAGAATAATGAGTTTAAAATGAAAGATGTTCTTGCTGAAGGAGAATAACTGTAGAATTTTTAAATTTGCGATAAAATAACTGGGTGGAATAAATATACTAACTTAATTAATATACGCTTTGAAGCAAATAATTAGTATCTAATCTTTATTTTTGGGAAACACATATAGGAAAGTTTGGATATGTTGATACAAGGTTTAACGCAATATCATTATTATGTTATAAATTAAAAATTATTCGAAAAAACGTGTTATAAACCTAACTATTTCGAAGCAGCTCTCAGATCACCTGTTATTACATGTTAAATATTTGAAAATATGGACACATCATTTGTAAGAGAGGCTTGCAAAGAATGAACACTAAAAAGACATCAGTACAATTGCTCGTGGCATAGAAGGAACTTTACAATATGTTATTTTCTATGTTTTTAGACAAACAAACATGTTAAACAACTGATTTTCGATGTTAATCAAATGTTTTAACATCGAATGCTTCTTCATGACCGAGCGATTGAAGTGTCCGCGGCTGTCGGACAAGGGCGCCTCATCAAGCGGCGGTTGCCGAGGGCAGCAGCGATGCCCAAGCTTTGCCTGATAAATCAATTCAAGTTTTGTGACCCGTCATCGTGAGCGCCCGAAGCATGACTTCAGTCCTTGAAGACTAACAGATTCATCAACATATTTTTTTCTCTTAGACACTTTTCAGCCCTGAGTGTTCACAAATAATTACAATAATATAATAATACTCTCCTTAATTATACTGACGACATTTGACTCAGATGCATAACTACTGAAAACTCCGGTCTGCAGGAGAGCCTCGACAATCTCAAACCGAACTATTTTCACTATCAACTGTAATAAACATAATTGCACAGCAGTTCAGTATCATGACTACGCGGGGAAAAATAAGAGGCTGTGAGTTTGTCCATGTATTTAGCGCCTACACATTCTGTAATTGCAATAAAAAAGTAAACGAGTTATCGTTAAAGATATATCGCCTGCTTGATGGTACGAGTGATATTTATGTATTCGAAGGAGAAGTAATTTTCAAAAATTTTATGCTTTGCTTACACGGGCAGTTTTTCTATTGAGTATTTTATATTAAATGACATAGCAGGAAGATGTGCGACTAAAACTTGCATTATGGGCAGTAGTTTGGCACGGGCTAAAAATATGGTTACGTTAATGTATCTAATCTTTATTTTTGGGAAACACATTGAAAAGTTTGGATATGTTGATACAAGGTTTAACGCAATATCATTATTAGGTTATAAATTAGAAAATTATTCGAAAAAACGTGAGTTAGGGCGCTGGAGCAAGTGGTAATGTTGCGGGAGAGCTTTCAACATATACAGCTATCGCCAACGGGATAGTGAGACGACGAGACTAAGTCAAAGGGGTGGCAGCCAGGCCATGGAGTTTTATTTGAAAACCCTAAGAACTTGATCATAAAAAATCTAACGTTATGCCAATACAATGCTGACTATAAATGAAGTTGAACCGAATTAAAAACTGTAGCAAGAGTCCGATACAAAGTTTGGGATTTCTTCTAAGCTGCAAGTTTTGACACCACTTCCCGCTGACAAAGAGTCAGAACTCGGTTACAAACTAGGACGGCTGTCTTCAAATAAAGTGCACACTTTCAATTGGCACAAATTCATGTAGACCGTAGAGGCTTATCAGTTCCTAGTCGACGATCAAGGACATTCGGGAGTTTTCAAATCCTCCAAAAATGAGAAGATTATCTCCTCTCTAACCCGAAGTCCCTTCGTCACCGATGAGTATGGAGCATCTTCTTGGCACACTAGTTTCTTTTCCCCACTGAAGTCCTTCGATTCAGCGACAGCTCGCCGACGATTAGATTCCATGCGAACCATAAAGAGAAAAATGGAATCAGATGCCCACTATGGATGGAATCAGATGCCCACGTCCACCTGCAATAATCGAACACAAAGAATGGGTTTAACGCCCAACAAATACCAAGAACCGCCACAGAAGTAACACTATCAGAAGGACGCATGACGGTATTTATGAAATTTATTCCAACGGGAAAGGCACACGAACTGATAAAATCGAAACCCTAACCACAGTAGNCCAGGAGAGTGTGGGGATTGTTTTTATAATTTTATAATTATAAAAACCTTATAATTTTTATCGATATTTTTAATTATATCTGTATTGAAGAGCGCTCCACTTTATTACAGAGGCGCCTCATAAAGCGGTAATTGCCCTATCGAAATTTTTAATTCGAATCAATGTGAATTATTTGATACAAGTCTTGCAAGTGCGTGCTCATATAGAGAGAGGTTCAGTATATATAGAGAGAGGTTCCCAAACAAATACTAAGGATACTAAGTCACTATGCTCATATCACCTATTTTTACTTCATAATGTATCCTCGCCGCCTACAGGCGGGGAGTGATTAAAAATACTTCGAAGATTTTATTATCGAAACTCGCAACGAAGCGAGGTTGAAGTCGCCACCGACCCATAACTACTGAACACTACGGTCTGATG
>NW_025945342.1:0-207 GCF_000764305.2 Hyalella azteca
ATTAATTATACCTGAAAAAGTGCTCATACATCACCGACAACATTGCACATAAATTTTCTGAAGTATACTGGAATTCAGCCACATGTGAAGTTGAGGTATTTATAAAATTAACAGCATAAGCGACACGAGCGCGTATATCGACTGGATCGACTGACTGGGACATGATTGTGATGTTGACATGATTGAGTCAAGCGACTATGCCGACTG
>NW_025945343.1:0-19856 GCF_000764305.2 Hyalella azteca
ATTATTCTGCCCTTTGCCTGTAAATTTAGGTTTTAACTTTTTTTTTTTCTTTTGATTCCAAACTGATTAATTTTCTGACTGTATTTGTGTTCTATATTTATCGAACTGACAATGGAGCTGGTCTCCGAAACATTTTCAGTAGAGAAATGCTGAATTTTTGTGCAGTTTTCTTCACTGTTACATTTCTAGTGAATCTGCAATTCAAGCAATCTAGTGACATTATGACTTTAAGGTTTTAGCTTCTTGTTCTGTTGCATCTGATCTGCGTAATTTGGAATCCTTGAATATTTTTAAAGATAATCCTAGTTTAAATGCAGCCTTTTCTTCTTATCCACTAGAAATTGTGAATTGTTAGGTATTTACTTTATTACTCGGCCTTTGCCTGTAAATTTAGGTTTTTGTCTTCTTCTTTTTTTATTTTGAATCCAAACTTTATTAATTTTTGATTAAATTTGTGTTCTAGATTTATTGATCTGACAATGGAGCTGGACTTTTAAAACATTTTCAATAGAGATATGCTAAATTTCTCTGGAGTTTTCTTCACTTTTAAATTTCTAGTGAATTTGCAATTCAAGCAATCTAGTGACAACAAATTACAAAAATTAGACCAAAAATAATTATCTAAAATTTTAAAGGAGATGTAAAACATTTATAAACCATATAAGGGTATTTTGAACCCCAAAAATATTATTTTTTCAGTTTTGTAAAGAGATACAAAGGAAACATAAAACTGATTCATGACCAAATTTATTCATACCTTGAATTAATAGTAAATAGCATGGCCTTTACTCTTGATAACTTGTAAACACTTACGGTAAAGGTCAATAAGGTTCCTGCATGTATTGACGCAATGTTTTTCCATTTTGACTTTCATACTGTTCTAATTCTTTCAAATTTTTATATTGTCTCTTCTGCACCTCTATTTTCAGTACGCGCCACAAATTCTTAGTTGTATTGAGATCAGGACTTTTACTAGTCCATTCCATGACATTGATGTGATAATCATCAAACCACTTTTTGACTACTTTTGATATGTGCTTTTGTTCATTATGCTGCTGATGAATCCAATCAGGACCAAGAAAAAGTTTTTCTACATCCTGCATTTCATTTTTGATAATATCAAGATATTGTTCTCTTTTCATGATCCCATCAACTTTATTTAGACTTACAGGTCCCCTAGCAGAAAAAAACAACATAAGATTCCCATCCTCATGTTTACCTGTGGGGATTGTTTTCTTTGAATTATGCACCTCACTTTTTTTCTTCAAACTTAAGCAACCTGAATAATTCTATTTTAGTCTCATCTGTCTGCATTGTCTTGGAAGAAAATGGGATTATGGATTCGACATGTGTTTTAGCAAACTTCACACATGCTTTCACATGCTTTTATGTTAGCAAACTGGTTTTCCTGGGTTTGACAACCCTTCAACATTTGTCTTGATACTTCATACCAGAAACATCAAAATTTGACAAAATTACCTTGCTAGTGATCCTAGGATTGTTGCCAACATTGCAATTGATAAATTATCAAGAATTTAAAAGCAAAGAATAGAGCCAAAATATTCACCATTTCTTAAGAGCCCTGTGGACGCGCTCAGCCGCGATAGTCGCTTACGGACTTTTATAACTATTTATAACTGCAATAACTCCCCTCATAAATAAGATACAAGTCTGAAATTTGGAATGCTGTCCTGGCTAATTATTTTCAATGCGCAGGCATTTAGATAAATTATGTAAACTTTTTATTTCGACTGTTATCAGGGAGGATAAAATTATGCACCCTGATGTTCCTATAGCGTGTGACTTTTCTAGCATTTTCTCAATATACGGCGGTTTAACTATTTATTCTTCATTGATCGCTACCCCAAAGATTTCTGAATTATTATTCTAGTATTAGATATATGCTTTAGAAGCCCAAAGTTAGGTGAAACTTCCGTAGATTAAAGCACGACCAGACCTTTGGTTGATACACATTCCTGCAGGCGCAGGCAATAAATCTTCCCTTCAAGGTAAACATGCACTTTGCCTGCCCACTTCGCAGTCTGGGTCTATGAGCGTCATGGTCGTTTATGAGCGTAATTATGTTTTTAAATATGAAGAGAATGAATGCAAAAACATCACAGTTTAGTATAAAGTTTTCCATTTGCATAGTTCATCAAAAACAGTTAAGACATGCATTTAAATTGATATTCCATTTCTGTAGACATTTTTTAAAGTCTAAAAATTACAACACATTGCACATTGCCTTATAATCTGTAATATTAATATCAAACTGAATATTAATATCAGCCCACTGAATTATTATCATACTGAATTACTGATTTAAATTATTATTACTGTGATTGTAAAAATTATGATTTATATAGTAAAAATTTAAAAATAAATACCGGTACTTAATTTTAAAGCAAATAACAGGAGCGAAAACCATAATGATGCAAAGTACCATGGTACGGATTATTATTGTAAAAAATTTGCAGCTATATTCACGCAACTGCTACATTAGTATTACATCAGACTACACATTTAAATAAAGTTTGTATATTAAATTGTTGAAGTCAAAACATGCCCAGTGGTTTATGAGGGAACCTCAAGCTCGTAAATCTCTCTCTCGGCGCTGTCAAGTGCCCTTACAGCTCCTTCCCGGACCGTGGGTGGCCAGCGGTCGGCCAGAGCAGGTTTGCCCCGGCCGCCCGCTGGCAATTCACCGGCCACCTATAAAGCCGCCCCTTGCCTCAAACAATATCCTTGAGGCCTGGGGTGTCTTAGCCACAAATATGTGGCTGAAGTGATAACGAGACCGAGGGCTGGTGACGGCCGAACTTACACGCGAGTGCAGATTTTACAAAGATCTGCTGGCCTCAGGGAACTCGGACTTCAGAGAACTCAATGTTACAAATTATAAATTAGTTAACATTGCTATGTTGCAATATCTATTAACGAATGATTCCCGTCAGTCAGTCCATTAATATGTATAGTTATAGTAGTATACATATAATAGTATTCATACATATACATACATATATAGTATAACTATACATACTATACAGTTATATATAGTATGTAGTAAACAGCCTAAATTAACTTGGTTGTTTTATCACAACACAGCATTGCCGTAAATTATGAACACGTATTGTCAATAAAGGTTATTAGTAAGAGAACAACCAATTTGATAATAGAGTTCAATTTCGTAGAAAAATTAGTAGTATGTCGCTCGCTGATTAAAAATGTAGAGGAGGGGGAGTGGAGGAGGGGAATGTGCAGCCAGACGTTATAGAAGGCAGAGCTTGGCCAAGAAATTTTAACCGCGTGAGGCCGTGTGGGCTCGATGCGGCGTTCAGCGACCGCTCCACAGGACTCTTAAGAATAAAAACGGTTCAGAGTCCAGCTCCATTGTCAGTTCAAAACCTATAAGAAAAGCAGAATCAATTAGAAAACTAAATTCGCATTGAAGATGAAAACATAAATTGACAATTTTGTTCTTTTGTCAATTTATGTTTTTATCTTTGAGGTGAATTAAGTTTTCTAATTGATTCTGCTTTTCTTATAGTTTATGAACTTTTGAACTGACGATGGAGCTGGACTATGTAAAGTATTTATTCTTAAGAAATGGTGAATATTTTGGCTGTATTCTTTGCTTTTAAATTCTGGATAAACTTGCAATTTATTCAATCTACTGATTTTAATATTAATAAATTATGTATTATGTTTCTTGCTCATCTAGGAGAGATTTTTCCTTTTCTTTCTCAACCAACCATGCAGGTTGTTCACTGTGATAAAAGATTTTAATTTTTTTCATAATGCTCTACTATAGACCTAGACACATCAAACTTCTTAGATATTAATTTATATCCAAGCCCTTATTTGTGAGATTTTAAAAATTTTGTTTCTGAGATCATCACTAAGCTCTTTTTTTCTTTACCATCCTCAAACTTTTAGTCAAATTTTAGTTTTCTCTTAATTATGGAAAAAAATGTAATAAGAGACTTTGCGGAAAAAATATTACAGTGCTTAACAACACTGAATTTTGAAACACAATTATAAGAGTATCTACTATTATTTTCATTATTAGTTCTTCTTAAATACGATTATAAATGATCTGGAATGAGAGGTCTACGAATAATTATATACTGTAAGTTACTCACAAAATTCAAAATAATTGCTGTTGAAAAAAATTATTTTCTAAATATTTTGTTGTATATTATAATGGCAATCTTTCCTAGAAAAAAAAGTTGTAAATGATCTTTATTGTTTTTCAAAATTGGAATTTATTAGATTACTGAAGAGGTATGAATAATTTTGGGCGCAAGTGTATAAATTGTAATGATAGCTGATTTTATGTGTATTTATTTAAACTTATATTCAGACCACATATAGAATTTGTTTAATTAAAAAATAGTTATAATTGTAGAATGAACATAGAATTGCTAAATTTATATATTTTCTCATATTTATTATTTTATCTGAATATTTTAAAGAGCTAAAGCTCCCTACAACGGCCTCATGGCCCCCTCTGCTATAGACCAGTGGTCTGTACAGTAGACAATACAAGGGCAGTAATACAATAATGTAGTGAAAAGTTCTCTCATAAATGTATTTTTTAAATATCATTTATTATAAAAAAATTTATATCTGTAGATCTCCTGAAAACAAGTCTTCTGGAAATTAATTTTTTCATGACTGACTGAGACTGACATGAATAATTAAACTTAAATGAATAATTAAAATTGTTCCTAATGATTAAAAATTGTCTTTAAATTTAAAATTCTCCTTAATCATTAAAAATTGTCCTTAAATTTAAAATTGTCCAAAAATTTGAAATTGTCCTTAAATTTGAAATTGTCCTTGAATTAAAAATTCTCTTCAAATCTAAAATTTTCCTTTATGAATAAAAATTGTCCTTGAATTTAAAATTGTCATTGAATTTAAAATTGTCCTTAAATTAAAAATTGTCCTTAAATTTAAAATTGTCATTAAATTTATTCAGAGTAAGATAGCATCAATGTGGGCCCCATATGTTGAACCCGTAATGCCACCTCATTTCCACATTGTCACATGGGCCCCTCATGGGCCCATTGTACAATTGTTACTAGGGTTCTCAGTTATTTATTTCTGGACCTACCTTCACTTCATCCAGCACAGCAACAGGACCTTCAGTTTCTAATTATCTTCCTGATTACTGTTTCACTATCTTTTTGTTGGTGTGAAGGTTGCTTTTTTCATATTAGTTATTTACGCTCTATGTACAATATTTTTTCTATGGTACTCTAGACAAATCAATATTCAATTCAATTATTAATATCACAAGTTTCTAATTAGCTACGTCGTCTCTGATATTGATAGAGGGACTAGTTTCCTTTGCTGTGACCCACGATTTAATAACTTTATCTTCAAATTTCCAAAGTCAGAATCTCAAACTGTCCTTTTCTATTTTTCCGTCTAGAGTACTTCCTTTAACTGATTTCGTCTGTATTTCTAATTTGCCTCTTACTGAATGCATTAAGCACTAAGATGCACCAAAATCTTAGGTTGGTCAATTTAGTTATTTGTTGATTATTAGTTGATTCATAATTTGGAATTGTTTGCTACATAGCTAGTTTCTGATCAATTAATTGTTTAGTAAGTAGTGTAATTTTCATTTCAGTATCTGGGACCCGTTAGGGCAACACCATTAAGGAACTTTTTCTGCTGCAAACGAAATTGCTTCATTGAACCGCCCGTTCTTCAAAGATTTTTTAACTGCAGCATAGCATATGAATTATCAAATTCGGCTTCTCATATAACTGGCCCGATCAACGCCAGTTGCACGTTGAATTAATCTGAATAAATATCAGCTGACTATTCTTTATTTATTTGTCCGATTGTGTGAGTCAATCCTAATTACTCACAATAACTCCTCGTATACTATATACAGTTCCCAACATGATTCAGTATATACATTATTACAACATTAGTATCGTGCTCCAGACACAGACAATTCCCTTTAAGTGTTTGGTTTTTAAAAAGGGCAAATACAATAATTTAATAAATACAATACAAATACAATAATTAAATAAAAGGGCAACAGGCCATGGGCTTATTTCTTCAGTGCCTACACTTCTATTCTATTCTATGCGGAATGTCATGTCAGTATAATGGACGAGTTTTGCCTTTTTCCGTTTTCTATTCAGAGTAGAAATCCCAATTTGAAGAAAACTAAATTGATACTTATAACTACATTGTTACATGCAGCGGGCAGCGATATATGCCAATAAATGGTATTTATCATTATTATAGATTATAGTAGGAAGTGAAATTAATGCTAATTTAGTTTCCCCCTTGTTTTCTCAACTGATTAATTTTATAGAATTAAAATCTCACATTGATTTTAACAAATAACATGAATTTTTGCATACACTGAATAAATTCCATTTTTCATGATTACAACGTTTTTATCCAAGATATTGTTAGATATCTTATCACGTACGCGATTCCGACGAAAATCTTATTTATTGTTTACTTGACTTCTTTATATTGGATTATTGATCCGTAATGGCAGAGTCTAATATGATCGTGTGTGAGTTGTGAACTTTGGTATACAGAACACGCCCTGCATTGTTGAATATACACGCCTCTACTTAAAACACGGCTCTACTGTTGTTCACCCTATGTTATTAATTGTCAATCATGATTATATTAATAATAACAAAATGATAATAGCGGTTTCAGCGTTTATTAGTCCGTAGGTCTGTCGCCTATTCTTAATATCACAGAACATTCACAGCTTGTTGCGGTCTCGAACATGCAACTCACTGCTACAATTCTGCTGTGCTTAACCGCCCGGCCTCCTCGCCGATTCTGACCAGAAACTGGCGCACAGGTAGCTGGGATCGAACCCGCACCTCACTGCTCCACTCCTGGTACTCAGGAAGTGGGGCTATCTGCCCTGGAGTGGGGCTATCTGCCCTGGAGTGGTGCTCTCTGCCCCGGTGTGGTCTCCACTTTGGTGGCCCCGTTCTGTAGCCTTTCAGCCATTGAGAAATCTTGAGGTTTTTTTCAAGACACCCAATTTTGTACCTGAAAACAAAATTCAGTCAAATTCCTTTAACTGTTCTGACATGGGGCCGCATTGAACCAGTCTTCAGAGGCTATATAAATTCCAATTAAAGAAGAAGAAAGTCAGTTGCGTCTGCCGGTTTGCGATAAAGGCACGAGAAATATTTTAGCTCTTTAAAAACCGGTGAATGGTTTATCGAATGATATGCATTTGGTATTTACCTGCAATAATTTTGTTTTCAAATTTAATTCTGTTTCTTTCTCCTTCTAGTCCTTCAGATCAGATGGAGCTATGCCACTATCACTTTGCAAGTCTGCTTAGCTAAAAACTCAAGTTATTTAAATTTTATTTATTCATTTTTATTGATATTTTTACTTTATATAATTTTAGCTTTATCATCATATTTTTTGTGCCTTTGGTCTTTGTTCATATAAGGAGTTAAAGTTGGTTTACTTTAAAGTTTAAACTTCAATTCAAGTATTCAACTTGGGACTGGGGGTCTGGGATGCACCATGCAGGATTGGAAGTTTCCTACTTGTTTCTGAAATTTTGCAGCTCCAATGTGACAAGTTCCAGCACTCCCCCAACTTCTCCCAACACTCTCCTGTCACCTCTTCCCGATATTCCCCATCACCTCCTCCCAGCAATCCTGCATCACCTCCTCTCAACATTCCGCCCAACTCTCCTCAACAAAATGGGTTGAAATCTTCAGTAAATGAGAAAATTGAAAATGAACTGGTTCTAAAAATTACTGGTTCACTGCTATGAATTTGGCAGATGGTGGTACTTTTTGCTCTTGGCAAAGCCTAAAGGGTGCCCAGTTCTGATCATTATTATTCACCACAAATATTCAAGTGATATTCTTGTAATAAATGTAAAGTTAACTTCAAATAAATAATTCAAAATTTGATTATTTTTGAGATTGCATTTTTAGAAAGTAGTATAACTTAGCATTTACGTTACTTAAGTATCAATTGTCATAGTAACAAGGCATAGTGAATTGCCATTTTCTTGCAGTTGGCAAAGCAAAGCAATACAATAGTACCTATAACATATTAAATTGCAATTCATGAAGTAAATTAAAAATAGAGAATTGAATAATAATATACCATCAAATGGGATAAAAAGGGACGGTTTTGAGCGTTTTTGTTAATAACTTCTTACCATGAAACATTTCACAAACAAGTTTGGGCTCATTTTAAAGGTCTTTGCAAGGGCTATCATATGGCATCTCCAAAAAATTCCATATGCTATTTGCAAGGTGCTAGATGCAATATAAAAGGCTCCTGAATCAGGAGCAGGATTAATCTGGAAATGGGGTAAAAATGGACACTTGAAATAAAACTCAATTTTAAACATTTGAAGCATGCAGAGTGTACTCATCTATTAATAACAGTACTCTGAAGTCCTCCTCTTCTTTTGTAGACAATGTAAATGTAGAATAAATGAACTTTTCTGTGATTTTTACTTGGTTTTTTCCTTCATTGATATAATATTACCATAGGCATTAATCACCGTATTATTAATGTGATACTACTGTATCCATGGACATGCCATTGAGCATGGACAATGGCCTTATCCACTGCAAGCAAGCTTCATATCAGCAGCCATATAGCATTTCTTCTGTATCTGTCAGCTTAGAGGATGGTTTGTAATTTTGCACAGTTTTAATCAAGTCAAGTGATTTCACTATAACAAAAAAGAAAAAAATGTAAAAGACATACCAAAAACAGGAAGGAATATTTTAGTGACAACCATCAAATTTTTTTGAGAAATAAATCATAGTTTAGGTTAATTACTTCTCATTCTTTGTTGCCCAGTGCTCAATTCTATCTATGACATTCCATCAACCGGGGCTACTCGGGACAGTCCTCCGACATGGCGTAAAACTGTTATAGTAGCAAAACTAATTGGAATATTGCAAAACTAAATATAGTGGCGTAAATGTCAACATTTTTCCTATCTATGTAGTATAAAGGAAGTTGAAAAATACTACATTTACTAGCTTTGAAAAATTCCTGAAAACAATGGTGAAAAACGCTATTTTGGAAAGTTACTTCTGCTAAGGTCTGTAGCTAAAAAAATATTCGCCGTATTAAAAAATTTTACTTACATAAAAGATGCACCCAGGTGTCGGCTTGAAAACGTAATTGACGGAATTGTCCCATCTCATTCCCAAAAAAAATGGCGGCCATTTCCGCATGGCGGGGCTACTTGGGACACCCCCCGGGGCTATTCGGGACACCCCCGGGGCTATTCGGGACACCCCCAAAAACGTATTTACAGTAGAACCTCAGTAAGCAAAGGGTCTAGTTAAGAAAAAAATGGATTAAAAACAAAGAATATTGATTACATTTACCTCGCTCGGCGAAAAATAATTTCACTTATCAAAAAATTAGTGCATCATCAGTCATCACAAAATTGTGCATAGAATGCTATATATATAGTAATTGTGCACCGGGCATCATAGAATGAAAAGTAATTAACCTAAACTATGATTTTTTTCTCCAAAATATATGACGGTTGTCACTAAAACATTCCTTTCTGTTTCAGATATGTTTTTCATGATCTTTTCTTTCATAGTAAATTCACTTAACCCAATTAAAATGGCGCATAAATGAGCGCATGACGCATAAACGAGCACTATTGTGCTTGCCATGTCCGTCTGTCTGTCTGTCCGTCCGTCTGTCCGTTCGTCTGTGACCTCAAGTTTTTGTCGATGAGAAAATGTGCTCTCTGTCACTCACTGCAGTGAGTACTGAGTTATATTTTTTATAGTAAATTCACTCAACCCAATTAAAATGGTGTGAAATTACAAGCCGTCCTGTGAGCTTACAGATACAGAAAAAATGCTATAAGGCTGCTGATATGAAGCTTGCAGTGGACAAGGTTGTTGTAAATGCTCAATGGCATGTTCATGGAGATGGTAATATCACATCAATAATACAGTAATATCCCATCAATAATATGGTACCGTCAACTGGGGTGACTTTGGCCACGTTTTTTATTTTGTTTTGCAAACAAAAGTGGGGTCATAAACGATGGCCAAATTCACTCAGGCGCTTTAGTGGCAAAGCAGAGAGTTTTTTAGACTCTACCTCAAGTTCATTTTTGAGTCCCATAAGTAGACCAGTAAAGTATCATGGATACCAGCATTATCATACATAAGAAATTTGTTCATATCTTGAGTGAATGAGGAAATTAAAAATGAATTGATTCTAAAAATTCTCTGGTTTGCCACTATGCGTTCAGTATGTTTAATCATGAATGTCATGCCTCAAGATATCGCTGAGCTTCCACGCAGTGATGGTGAGTGAGTGAGTGAGGCGTTTATGACTTTATTTACGACCCTGGCGTTTATGACCCCGGCATTTACAACCCAGTTTTTGTTTACAAAACAAAATAAAAAACGGGGCCCAAGTCACCCCAGTTGATGGTAATTAATGTTTATGGTAATATCATCAATATAGGAAAAACAAGTAAAAATCACTGAAAATGTCATTTATTCTACCTCTACATCATCTACAATGAAAAAGGAGGACTTCAGAGTAGGTACTGCTAGTAATGGATGAGTACACTCTGCATGCTTCAAATATTTTAAAATGAAGTTTTATTTCAAGTGTCCCAAGTAGCCCCGTTTGACGGGGCTACTCGGGACAGTCTTTTTTTTGCTTCTGGCACCTTAGGAATAGCATATGGAATTTTTTGACAATGCCATTCGATAGCCCTCGCAAAGAGCTATAAAATGAGCCTAAACTTGTTTATGAAATGTTTCATTGTAAGAAGTTATTAACAAAAAAACGCTCAAAACTGTCCCGAGTAGCCCTGGTTGACGGTTCTATGCACAATTTTGTGATGACTGATGCAGTAATTTTTTATTAAGTGAAATTTTTTTCACTGAGCGAGGTAAATGTAATCAAAATTCTTTGTTATTAATTGATTTTTCCATTAACTGGAGCCTTTGCTAACCAAGGTTCTACTGTAAATACAATTTTAGGGGTGTCCCTTATTACCCGTGGGGGTGTTCCTTATTACCCTGTTTTGCAGAAATGGCCACCATTTTTTCTTGGAATGAGATATGCAAATTCTGTCAATCACGTTTTTAAGCCAACACTAGTGTGCAACTTTTATGTAAGTAAAATTTTTCAATATGACAAATATTTTTTCTGCTACAGACTTTAGCAGAGGTACTTTTCTAAAATCTCACTTTTCACACTTTTTTTCAGGGATTTTTTAGAGGTAATAATTGTATGATTTCTCAACTTGCCTTATGCTGCATAGATAGTAAAAATGTTGAACTTTACACCACTATTTTTAGTTTTGCAATATTTTAATTAGTTTAGCTGCTGCAACATTTCTACAAAATGTTGGAGGACTGTCCCTTTTTACCCCGTTTGACGGTATCTTACTTCCGTAGGTTACAAAAATGCTAACAATGACTGACAAAATTACAACTTTCTTTTGTAGGTTACAGAGGCTTAGGGCTTAGGCTACTGGTATAACTTGAACTGAAGGACACTTCACTTTTTTGTTCATATTTTAAGCTTCACGCCACTGCTGCTAAAGACATAAGAACTGCATATCTCAAGATGAATATTTATTTACAATGTAGAATGAAGATATTTACAAATATTTCAATAAAAAATAGTCACTTTATAATATCCAGGAAATGGATGTTACCCCACCATGTTTGCCCAGGCTCAAATGCAACTAAACCAGGGTGCAGAGGGTGCAAGCAGTGTTGTTAATATATGAATTTTTAGCCCAAAGCATCGCAAGCCATTTTCAAGATCCACTGCCAGGTAATTTTAATAAGAAAATGCTGCTAACAACTTTGATAGTACATCCCTTACTCTCCATGCACTGCAACACTTATAACTCGGCAGCTATCAGGCAGCCAGACGCGTGGCGCCATCTATTGAGAGAGCGGCAATGTAGAGTGAGGCTTGACACAATTCTGCCACCCGGAGCGCCATGAGATGGCACTGTGCTCATATCAACAAAGCTATTGTGAACCCTACTTCATAGCAACTGTTGCTTAGTTCTAGAATTAATTTTATTCTCATTATTCACTGCATCCGCCACTTGCGATTATTCAGATTTTCAACTATTTTCTAAATAGTTGGCCAAAGACTGGCAAATATCTAGAATGCAATAATTTCAATCCAAATGTGTGAGCAATGACTTCTGAAAGCATAAATTTTGCTGCTGATGCGTCGCCAAAGATTTGCAATATTCACCCAGTTTCTGCACAGTGGCAACTAAAGAGTTGGAGGCGGGACCATGCGGCCACATGCCATAAGGCATAAAGCAATTATTTTTAGACGTGTTTTGTGGGCCATTCAAGACCTAAAATATGCTTCAATTCTTAGTAAATTTTATAAAATTGAATAATTATTATTTGTAACTGTTGAATATCATCAAATTGTGGAGCTGTAATTTCATTCTATATTAATGTTCTATTAGGGCTGTAACTTATAGAAAGCATCTACAGATAGACTAATTACATAAATGTAATGAGGGAATTAATGTGTGAAACCTCACTTGAAAATTCTCATTTCAGGTGATGAATTTTACTTGTAACAAAGCATGGAATTATGGGGAAACAATTTCATTGATGAATTAGTAGCATAAACACATGTATAGTTCTTTACATTAGCAATTAATGTCATGTGACTTTTGTAAACCATAAATTTGATCAAACCAAGTGGACCAATTAGATCTGAAAGCAGTTTCAAATGACAATTATAGCCAAATTATAATTTATTTAACATGTTTATATGATAAGAGAGCTATTTTGAATTTTTCAATGTTAACATCATTAATATCTATGTAATATCTATGTTGAAACATAATTTTTTAATATTTAGTCATTTAATGACTTAAAACCTGACTTCAATGAGTGCTTTTATTTTGAAAAATTCAAAATTTCTTGTCCATTGATCTGTTGAACTGTTATTGTTGTTGTTTGCCAATGCCATATTTTGTTTATTTAGTAGGCACTAGGTGGTTATGTCTCAGGAGAGGGGGTGCTAGTGTGATGTGGACCGGACATCTAGGTTTGTCAGGTTGCAGCAATGCCTGCATCAGGTTGCAGCAAATCCTGTCAGGTTGCGGCAACACCCGCATTAGTTGGTCTGTAAACATTGTGGACCGGTCTAAGGTCACGTGCCATTAGGCATAAATCAATTATTTTTAGAAGTATTTCATGGGCCTTCAAGACTTGAAATATGTTTCACTTTTTAGTATATTTATAGAATTGAATAATTAATACTTGTAATTTTTAAGTATCAGCAAATAAAATTATGGAGCTGTAATTTCATTCTAAATTAATTTTCTAATTGTATGCTGTGTTAATAATAAATTTTCTAGCTAGTGTGCTGTGGACTGGTCCATAAACATTGATGATTGGTTGAAAATCTAAAAATACTATGTCCTTTTACAATAAATATAGAATTGCATCATGTGCCTGACTGTGACCAGAGTGACAGTATCATAGAGGCTACCCCTGCTGTTTCTGCTTGTGAGCATAGGGACTGTAACTCAGCTGGTTCAAGACTTCAAGTGAGATTCTCCATGGCAGTCGAGCAAAACTTGGAGCTGTGAATAAGAAAAGACTACCATTGGAATTATTAGTTCCTAACGATCCCAATGGAACTTGTGGTCAAGTAAAGGCAGAGCTGCCAAAAAATTCAACTTTGCCAGGTGCAGGTTCTGGCCAGACCATGCTGATGAAGCCTCAGGGACCTAATGCTCTGAGTTTCCATGCCACAGGTTATTTCTATGCTGAGGCTGTTGAAGAAAATGAGGTGTCAGCTCAAAAGACAGGCTCCTGGTTGGGTTTTGCCAAGCTTACAGACCTGCTGTGAGGCTTATAGCAAGTAATGACTGGATGATATTATTTGTGCATCACTTGCTGGGTTTTCTATTACATTGTGTCAATTCATGAATGAAGTGTTTGAGCTGAATCTACTGAGTGAGGGTACATTGGTGAAATGTTGGATTTGTCTGTAAAAAATTCAACACCCCATAATGTGCAAAAAATTGACTTATTCATTTTGCCTCTGAATTTTTGGAGCCATTAATTGAAAAATTATCAGTTTTTCAATCCCCCACTACAGCTGCATATTAGCAGTTTTCATCAGTTTTTTTTATCCCAAATTATCAGTTTTTCAATTCCCAAGGGATGTAAAAAATTTTGTCCTGTTAGTGCATTCAGTAACTCATAAATCAATGCTTAATTGAGTTTATTTGCTCATGAATTTTATCAAACATTGACCTGGAAATAAATAAATAAAATAAGTGTTTTGAGCTACTCATGTGTGCCACTCCTGACCTGTGAAGCATAAATTGTCATGGGTAGGCTTAGATATGGCAAGAAGCATACAGATCATTATTTCAGGGTTTGTACTGGTCATTGGATTTCATTTTAGGTTATGGAAAGTCATGGAATTTTCAAATAAAAGAAACAAAAAGGAAGTGTTTTTCTGTGCTGCATGTGTTTACCGTCTTTGCAATCTCTTGTTTCCTGCATTCTGATTGGAGAACCAATCATGTGAGCTCTGTCACTGAGCTCGGTTGCATTAGACAACTTTTTGATGTGCAGGGGATTTGAATTTTGTTAGGAAAGTTGGCTAAGCAACACAAGGAAGAGAAAAGCGAAGCACAGTCACACATTTCCAATTTGTGGTCCGTCATTGTGGTAGTCATTTCTGTTCCTCTGTGTCTGCCTGCTCTATGCATTTACACATTTTCTATTTATCAACTGCAGGAGATGATAGAATATGCACGGTTAGTCTTTCAGTCATGCTAAACCTGTCATATACGAGTCTTGGAAAATTATATTGATGATCATGGAGAGTCATGGAAAAGTCATGGATTTTTTTCTAAATACCGGTTCAAACCCTGTTATTAAAGATCATCATCTTAGATATATCATTATCATCTTATACTATATATTGTTATCATCTTATACTATATATCATTATCATCTTATACTATATATTATTATGATACCGTCAACCGGGGCTACTCGGGACAAGCGGGGCTACTCGGGACAGGCCACCGACACGGCGTAAAACTGTTGTAGTAGCAAAACTAATTGGAATATTGCAAAACTAAAAATATGGATATGGCCACCATATGGAATATGGTGGCGTAAACGTCAACATTTTTCCTATCCATGTTGTATAAAGGAAGTCGAAAAATACTACATTTACTTGCTTTGAAAAATTCCTGAATAAATTGTGAAAAACTATATTTTGTCAAGTTACAACTGCTAAGGTATGTAGCAAAAAAATATTCGCCTCATTAAAAAATTTTACTTACGTAAAAGTTGCACCCAGGTGTCGGCTTGAAAACGTAATTGACAGAATTTGCCTATCTTATTCCAAAAAGAAATGGCAGCCATTTCCGCACGGCAGGGCTACTCGGGACACACCCCCCGGGGCTATTCGGGACACCCCCAAAAACGCATTTACGGTAGAACCTCAGTTAGCAAAGGCTCCAATTATGAAAAAATTGATTAAAAACAAAGAATATTTATCACATTTTCCTTGCTCAGCGAAAAAAAATTCACTTATCGAAAAATTAGTGCATCATCGGTCATCACAAAATTGTGTATAGCATGTCATGTATAGAATTGTGCAACAGGCATTATAGAATGAAAAGTAATTGACATAAACTATGATTTATTTCTCCAAAAGATACATTGGATGTCACTGAAACATTCCTTTCTGTTTCAGGTATGTTTTTCATGATCTTTTTTACCATAGTAAATTCACTTAACCCAATTAAAATGATGTGAAATTACGAGCCGTCCTGTAAGCTTAAAATATGAAAAAAATGCTATAAGACTGCTGATATGAAGCTTGCAGTGGACAAGGTTGTTGTAAATGCTCAATGGCATGTTCATGGATACGATAATATCTCATCAATAATATGATAATTGCACATCAATAATACGGTAATTAATGTATATGGTAATATCATATCAATAAAGGAAAATCAAGTAAAAATCACAGAAAATGTCATTTATTCTACCTCTACATCATCTACAATGAAAGAGGAGGACTTCAGAGTACTGTTAGTAATGGATGAGTACGCTCTGCATGCTTCAAATGCTTTGAAATGAAGTTTTATTCCCATTGTCCTGAGTAGCCCCGACCGACGGGGCTACTCGGGACAATCTTTATTTTGCGTCTGGCACCTTACCAGTAGCATATGAAATTTTTTTGACAATGCCATTCGATAGCCCTCGCAAAGAGCTATAAAATGAGCCTAAATTTGTTTATGAAATGTTTCATCGTAAGAAGTTATTAACAGTTATTAACAAAAAAATGATCAAATCTGTCCCAAGTAGCCCCGGTTGATGGTATTATACTATATATCATTATCATCTTATACTATATATTATTATGATATTATACTGTATATCATTATCTTCTTGTATATATCATTATTTTTAAGCATTATGCAATTTCAAAACAGAATATGCCAATTATGAAAAAAATTGTTATGACAAGTTAACGCAATTAGTAGTCATTAGAGGTCAACGCTACAAAAAGTAACAAGAAAACAAGCAATAATAAAATGCTACAAGGAAAAACCTTAAACCTTTCAAATAATTTGGAACTTGTATCAGAAATAATTTTTTGCTGTTTCAAAGTTAAGTACTATGATATTACTTTATTGCATTATTTTATATGCTCAACAGATTAGTAATATGTTTCCATATACCGTCAAACAGGGTAATAAGGGACGGGTGTCCCACATTTCATAGAAATGTTGTAGCAGCTTAACTAATCAAAATATTGCAAAACTAAAAATAGTGGCGGAAACTTAAACATTTTTACTATCTATTATGTATAGAGCTAGTTGAGAAATCATACATTTGCTATCTCTAAAAAATCGCTGAAAAAAGTGTGTAAAGTGCAATTTTTTAAAAGTACCTCTACTAAGGTCTGAAGCAAAAAAAAAATTATTCGCTGTATTAAAAAATTTTACTTACATAAAAGTTGCACACTAGTGTCCGCTTGAAAATTGATAAGATTTGCCTATGTCATTAAAGAACATGTCAGCTATTTCCATGCAATGGGGTAATAAGGGACACCCTAAAAACGCATTTAGAGTTTAACCTCAGTTAGCAAACGCTCCAGATAACAAAAATATTGATTAACAACAAAGAATTTTGATTACATTTCCCTTACTCAGCAAAAAAATCACCAAAAACTTAATGCATCATCAGTCATCACAAAATTGTGCACAGAATGTCATATATAGAATTGTGCGCTGGGCATCATAGAATGAAAAGTAATTAACCTAAAGTACCTATGTTTTATTTCTCCAAAACATATGATGGTTGTTTCTAAAACATTCCTTTCTGTATCAGGTATGTTTTGTATGATCTTTTTTATAGTGAATTCACTTAACCAATTAAAATGGTGTGAAATTACAAGCTGCCCATAGATACAGAAGAAATGCTACATGGCTGCTGATATAAAGCTTGCAGTGGACAAGGTTGTTGTAAATGCTCAATGACATGTTTATGGATATGGTAATATTGCATCAATAATAACGTAATGAATGAATATGGTGATATCATATCAATAAAGGAAAAACAAGTAAAAATCACAGAAAATGTCATTTACAGTATGCTACCTCTACATCATCTACAATGAAAGAGGAGGACTTCAGAGTACTGTTAGTAATAGATGAGTACGCTCTGCATGCTTCAAATGTTTTAAAATTATGTTTTATTGTTTCCAGGGATAATGCAATTTTGCTCCCAGGGATAATTCGGGATGGTTTTATTTTGCATCTAGCACCTTACAAGTAGCATATGGAATTTTTTGAAGATGCCATTCGATTGCCCTCCCAAAAAGCTATAGAATGAGCTTAAACTTGTTTATGAAATGCTTCATGGTAAGAAGTTAACAAAAAACGCTCACAACCATCCCTTATCCCTTTACGCCCTGGCGTGACAAATTCGTCACACAGAAAAAAACATCGGTTTTCCAACAATTTCACGTTTTCTGTCATTTTTTCGAAAAATTCACATGAATAAAAAAAGTTTTAGATTTATTTTTTACATATGTGTACCAAGTTTCAAAGTTATCTGTCGGTAAGTAACCGAAATAAAATTTCCAATTTCCAATGGCAATGTCCAATTTCTCATGGAAATTCTATTTCGGTTAATTACTGACAGATAACTTTGAAACTTGGTACACATATGTAAAAGATAAATCTAAGACTTTTTTGTTCGTGGGAATTTTTCCAAAAAAGTGAAAGAAAACGTGAAATTCTTAGAAAACTGACAAAAAGGGGGTACTGTAGAAATCTATCACCTCCTATGATTTTTGAGCTACAACATAGAGACGCATATCATTCGATGCGTAAGGACCATATCTATCGATTAAACTCCCCCACCCCTAACCCTTTCACGAACTGTCGTCAAGGCATAAATCAACGTACAGAGACGAATTTGGTACCGTTGGATAGGTCAGAATGTCAGCTTTGAAGTGAGACTTAAAACCGAAAAAGTGAATTTTACGATTTTCATCCCAGAAATTCAGGGCGTAAAGGGTTATTACCCCGTTTGATGGTATGTAATACAAAAATAATTGCTGGCTGTATCAAAGTTAAGTACTACTAAGATATTACTTTATCACATTATTTTATATGCTCAAAAGATCAGTAATATGTTTTAATATATTTAATATGATGGCATATAAGTGATATAGAAATAATTTTTCGCTGTATCAAAGTTAAGCAAGAAGGTACTTTATTGCATCATTTTATATGCTCAACAGTTCAGTAATATGTTTCCATATATTTAATATGATGGCATATATGTAATATAAAAATAATTTTTTGCTGCATCAAAGTTAAATTAGATATCACTTTATTGCATCATCCTATATGCCCAACAGATCAGTAATATGTTTCTATATCATTAATAAGATGGCATATAATTAAGAAATAATTGTTTGCTATATCAAAGTTAAGTAAAACATTACTGAGATCCATAATTTTATATACTCAACAGATCAGCAATATGTTTCCATACTTTTAATAAGATGAAATATAATATAAGAATAATTATTGGCTGTATCTAAATTAAGTAAAATATGGTTTTATTGCATTATTTTATATGCCCAACAGATCAGCAATATGTTCTATAAGATGGAATATAACATATAAATAATATAATTATTTATGTCTATATAATAAATAAGATGGAATATAATATAAAAGACTGCAGAGTTGTGCTGCACAAGCTCCCTGCTGCTGCGGCCAGGAGGAGCTGGTGGGCGGAGCAGAGCCGCACTCCAGCGGCCGCTGAGGCTGGTAGAGGCAAGGCAGGAGGTAAGCCTATACATTGATTATAATAATAATAATGGCAATAATAGTAAAATAATTATGAAAGTCATTGCAATAATAATAATAATTATAATATAGATGGTTATTATAATGATAATAATATTAAAAGTAATAGTGGTAAAGGTAATCCTGAAAAGTAACAACAATAATAATAATAGCCATGGCAATAATGATAAAAATTATAATAACAGTCATATCAATAATAATAATAATAGTAATAATATTAGTCATTGCAAAATAATGATATTAATAACAGTACCTAATACCAATAATAACATTATTTATAACAATAACAATAAGAATAATATTTAAAATAATTGTAGTAAAGCAAAAGACTTTTTTAAGACTGTAAGGGAAATTCACCTTATTCCGGCTGTAGGAAGAATTATGTTTGTGATCAATTAGTTTTGGCGACTTTAGCGTCTCTATTAGGTTATGCCTA
>NW_025945344.1:0-468 GCF_000764305.2 Hyalella azteca
CTTCAAACGCGAATTGATAACTTTTGTCTGCCAACGTATTTAAACTAGTTTTTAATTATAGATTTTCTTCTACCATATGAAATTGACTATTAGTATCTATCACTGACCATTATTACCCATATGTCCCTCCGTGGTCCATACATCTTCCTTCTACTCTCAGATAAAAAAAAACTTTATTTAATTATCATGCATTGCGTGGCATGATCTTTGCTAACAAACACGTCATTTCACCTGAAATAATCTTATGGATTAATTTTCATCCATTTGAAATGCAAGCTTATCCTTGTGTTTTATGAACGAAATTCAAGCCTTTTCAGCAGAAAAAAAAATAATTTTTTCGGATGAGTGATCTGGAATGGAGCTTAAAATTACGCAAGTTTAGAGTAATTTGTACCAAACTTGCCAGGTTATTTACACGTAAATTAACTCCTGTTAAATAAATATAATTTCCTATTTAAATCAATACCT
>NW_025945345.1:0-19523 GCF_000764305.2 Hyalella azteca
AAATCGGAGCAGGCGTTGCCGAGTTATGACCGAAAAAGTAACATTTTACCCCCCATTCCGCGATTTCCTGGGTTGTGAGTATAAAGTTGGAAGATACAAGTATCAATACGCGTACTGAGAGCGCGGGGTAAAACCGGGGGGACCCCGAATTTTACGACAACTGCAACCAGCATGCTGGCAACCTGCTTTCACTGTGTGCGCACCCTAAGGTCATTACTTGTTCACCTCCGACGAATGCGAGTTTAGTGAAACTTAATTATACTCAAGCAAAATTCGCGTTTTCATATTGGATGACCTTCAAAATCACATGTTTAGCTTAGAGCCCCGGAAAATCACTAAGAAAGTTTAACAATGATCCTCGAGTCGGATATTAATTCTTCTGTTTTGGTTTATTTAATTTCATTTCAACACAACCGTACCCGGGAAAAATCGCGTGTAGACAGGAAAATAATTTTCAAACCTGAACAAAGAAACAATTCAAAATTATTGATAAATTATACATTTATGATAACATTTTTACGGCTTTTAAAACTAAAATGATTTAATATAGTTTGGGAAGCTGCCGGAGTAGAATAGGAATTAGCAAAATGTGCACCGAGGAAGCATATTCCTCCTAAAAACATCAAGATCAAGTCCAGCATTGCTATGAATTTCTTAAATTAAATTAACGCAAGTTCTGAGGGATACCCATTCATTGAAAAATTTTTATTCAAGAACCAAATTTTAGAATGCAAAGCGTGAAATTTAGGGCAAATTATAATGCTGCGGAGTATTTCCCAAGCCATTGAAATTAAGGTAATAAACAAAATCTACGCATGGAAATGCCGATTCTATTAATACCGAAGTCTGACAGCAGCTTTAGCTGTAGCTTCTTTGGATTTTAAAATGAAAAACTTGTCTTGCCTGATAGATTCAAACTAAATTAAAAAAGTATAAATATTTGATCAACATATCAACAAGGAAGCAACAGCTAAAGTCTAGCGGATAATTTACAAACCTTACAAACTTAAAACTATGGAAAACTATACGTTTTCTATAAAGATATGAATTTTTGTGGACTATTCTTCGCTTTTAAATTTTTAGTCAACTTGCGATTTAAGCAAATAAGCGACATTAATACCTTGCAATCTCGTGATATAAAAATATTTGCGTATCTAGGGCCACGAAGACGAGTCATGACCTAATCGTCAATTTGTAGGTAAAGTTTTCCAATTATTATAAAGTTGCAAATTTTATTATTAAGTACCGAATCCAAAATTGATGTACTATTTGTGAAGACATTTAAATTTAGTATTTTTCTTGTTAGTAATTTTTTTTAACATGGTCATCGAGAGTTTCATCCCGTTACCCTCCCAGTGATGGGAAATTGGCGTCCTAAGATTTTTCTCTTTAATTTACCCGTTCAAATTTATACGCTTGTATTATTTAATCACGAGCTGATATTGAAGGATATTATCCAAAAATTTCCACTTAAAATATGTTGAAATTTTCAGCATTTCCGTTGATATTAAATTTTTAGTTAGTTTGAGTTATATAATTTGCTTGACTTCCATACGTGTAGAATAAAACATTTCTCAATGATGCGAAGCGCCTAAATTTATCAAATTATATCCCCTTTTTTTATTTGGCGATGCATTTTTCAATTGCACTCTATTTCATCATCAACAAATTGTCACCATGACGGCCTGGGCCGCCTTTCTTTACAAGGAACAACAAACTTCAAGGTTGCCAGAGACGCCTCAGGGCCTCACTTGAGGCCACTCCTCTCAAGGGGTGGCAACTTTTAGGCCAAGTTGACTTTAGCGAAGTTTATAAACTTTCAGTGCCCCATGAACTCGGAGCTGGTCGTGATTTTGGCTCATCAGGCACTAAGTATACTTATTTAGTATCTGCTTTCAGTGGCTTATTAACCGGCCATATTTCCGGTATAATAATTTGAATCTTGCACGAACCATCAATTTTATTCCAGCTTGTAGACTATATACTGAGTTTGTATTATATCTAGCCAATAGGCTGATAATTTGTTTGTATTTTTACATTAGTTGTCAATATACACGAACCGACTGTAGTTTCATATGGCAGTTCAGTATTTCTTCAGAAGTTTATTATCTGTCACTATTAGTGACCCGCCACTAAATTATGAGCCTTTAAAACTTATTTATGTCATGTCTTCATTGGGGCAAAATCTCGATACGCAAGCCACGTGTCAAGCGTTTCAAGCTCACAAAAAAGGCTGAATACGCTATAAATAGTCTTAGGAACAACTCTGAATTTATTTTAGGATTTTGATGGTTTTGGTTTTGGTTGCAAAGCACAAAACGATGGTTTTGTGCTTTGACGTTCCTGACATCTAAACTTGGAGTAAGCCTTCGCTACCACCTAGGAGAGGTTCTTTAAGGCGACTTTGAACCGATTGTCTTGCCTAATATCCAGTGTGCTCTAATAATAAATCTTTTACTAGTATTTGGTTTAGTTCAGGTGAGTTTCGAGGCCAGAAGCGCCGCTACAGGAATTGTTGCATGCATTCCTAAGTATTGCGAGTGGCATGACATGGTGCCCAGTCCTGTAGTCATTTGGTATGACTGGTTTCTGATTTTTCGATTCTTCTGGTTTTTGCTTTTGATTCTACACTTTACTTGATTCTCATCAGTGTCTCAGAAATGGACCGCGCAAAACAACTTCCAAAACCGAACGTTCTTGTCCAGCATGGCCAGCAGTGACGAGACGACTTCCATGTCTTAAAAACTACTGGATAGAAAATAATTGATCAGTTGAACCTTCACAATTGTAGCCGGAAATGATAGAGAACCGTCGCACGTTTTCCGACGAAATTTTTAGTGTTTAGTCCCTTTGAGTATTTCGAGTAAACTTGATACTTTCATCTTCAGGGGCGGTCAACTTGAACAATTTGTGTATTTCATACACACGAAGAAACAACGATATAGCTCCACATGCCTGCTCAGGGATGATGAAGCTCAGCTCACTCAGATCATTAATCTATATGTATAGATAATTTGTAATTTACGTTACTTAGAAATCCGCTTATTAAGCACCTGTTCTTCGACGAGTGTAATAAATGCCTCGTACAAACTATTGACAAGCTACTCTAGAATTTAAAATTTGGTAGGTGGTAAAATTTCACGAAAATGATTATTCACGAGTTGTGACTTAGAAACGGCAACAAGGATGTAATTCTTTTGCGCAATCTCATATTTTGGCGAAATTATAACTCAACGCACCGCTTCTTAGTGATATTTTCCATCGTCGTAGTAGCATGATATCCGTCTCTATATTGAATCAAAGCGATAAAATTTAATAATAATAAAATTATGTCCAAGGGAATGGTTAGAATTATGTTTTCTTAACATCTAATTCATTGGTTTATTGCTTCACGCTGGCATTTCGAGCCGACTACGTGAGCTGCCGTTCTGTCAGAAAAGCTCAGCGGTTATCTCTTTTGTTCTTGTTGGAGCTCCCGAGAACAGCAGAACGACCTCATCTGTTGGGTCCTGTTAAAAAGGATTGCGAAGATCAAATCTGTTGACTGTTGTTAAAGAGGATTGCGAAAATTGAATCTATTGACTTCTGCTAGAAAGGATTGCCAAGATCGAATCTGTTAACTCCTGCTAGAGAGGATTGCCAAGATCAAATCTGTTGAATACTGCTAAAAAGGATTGCGAAGGTTGAATCTGTTGACTCCTGCTACAATGAAGGATTGCGGAGATTGAATCTGCTGACTGCTGTTAAAGAAGATTGCGAAAATTGAACCTGTTGACTCCTTCTAGAAAGGATTGCCTAGATCAAATCTGTTGACTACTGCTAAAAAGGATTGCGAAAATTGAATCTGTTGACTCCTGCTAGAAAGGATTGTCAAGATCGAATCTGTTGTGTCCTGTTAAGTACGCCGGGGAAGCAAGAGGCTGCGGCACCATCGTGTCCGCCTCAACTTGCCGCAAATTGTTGCCTCGTTTCGTTAAACTCAAAAGTTTGGAGGCATGGCAGGTCAACCGAAAAGCTTTACTTCGTTGAGAAACTTTCCGTTTCTAAGTTTATTGTCTTCTAGCGTAATTCCAGGATTTGTCTTCATAATTTAATCATTATATATTGCTATGTTCTGATGTAGAGGTCTTAAATTAAACGTTGTTTTATTGTTAAGGATTAGGTTTTTATTTAATAAATGTGTTATCAAGTTGGAATGAGTGTTAGAATGTTTGAATTGTAGAATTGTAAGAATGTTTTAGAGAGAACTGAAACTGTGCTGGGAAATTGCAGATAGGAAAAGGTAGCAGTAGGAAGGTGGTCGTGAAAGCAGCATCTTGTGGTTCGATAAGCTTGTCCCTCGGACTGAAATTAGTAGGTGCCCAGTTGTTGTGCTTAAGTCTCGTCTGTGAAGAAAACTTTTAATGTAAATGTAACGTCTTGCGCAATAAAGTATTTTACTGTGACCGTGATTTAAATGCACATTGAACCTGCCACTATACGCACGACACTGAAACGGGATAACTGAAAAAGTTTTATCTTTTCATCGAAATGTATTTCGATGTAAAATCTACTACGAATTTCAAACCCCCATGAAATACAAAATTAAATTTGACTTAATTCAGAGAAACCCTGTTTGTTCAGCTATTGGATCCTAGTTTTATTAAAACAAAGATACTAATCGAACAATTACCTAAAACAATCCTGTATATTTTTCTAAATATTTGTTCAGAGCCTGCCCATGCGTATCCATGAGGTCTCCATTGTAAGTTTGAAGTTGAAGATGCCAAAACCTCGTCTCATTTCTGTACTTCGATCCAAGTAAGATCACCGAAGCATGAAATGTGTTCGCATGAATATCAAAGTGAAATGTGCCCTAGGCACGCAATAACCTTACGCTGGCACGCAGTGACTGGAAGAGAGCATACGAGGGTTACTGCCGTCATAGGAATGCAATAAAGCTGCGCCAGTGCCATCATTGTCCACAAGCAAGATGAGCAAGAGATGTGGGGCCATACTTTCAAAACTCGCTAAGTGAACGTAAGTACTTACGTTCTATTTTCTTGTCCGTGATTGGTGGATTTTGCTTGAAAGGCCGTCAATGACTGGCTGATGAACTTACGATCTCTCAACATTTTTTGAAAGTATGGGCCCCTGATCTCTGAGCGACATTGTCATATGGCGCAGTAACAACGTTCAACGCTGATTGTCTTCTGTTATAGGCTGGTAAGACGTTGCGTCCAATACTCATACCAACCATTAGTCCGGTTACCATAGCCGCGTTACCAACCATTAGCTACGTTACCAACCATTAGCTGCGTTACCAACCATTAGCCGCGTTACCAACCATTAATTGCGTTACCAGCCATTAGCCGCGTTACCAACCATGATAGAGTCGCGTTACCAACCATGAGTCGCGTTACCAACCATTAGCCGCGTTACCAACCATTACCCGCGTTTTACCAACCATTACCCGCGTTACCAACCATTACCCGCGTTACCAACCATTACCCGCGTTACCAACCATTACCCGCGTTACCAACCATTACCCGTGTTTTACCAACCATTAGCCGCGTTAACAACCATTACCCGCGTTTTACCAACCATTAGCCGCGTTACCAACCATTACCCGCGTTTTACCAACCATTAGCCGCGTTACCAACCATTAGCCGCGTTACCAACCATTAGCCGCGTTACCAACCATTACCCGCGTTTTACCAACCATTAGCCGCGTTACCAACCATTAGCCGCGTTACCAACCATTAGCCGCGTTGCCAACTATTACCCGCGTTACCAACTATTACCCGCGTTACCAACCATCGAATAGGAACCGTTCATTTATTCGTACCGACGAATGTTAACCACCATTGAGTGATTTCTGCTAATTTATCAGTACGAGGATATGATTTCAATGTCAATAATATCCAAATACATAAGTATGTTCGACGTTAAATCAATCAATTAGTCATTAGTTTAGTCAAACATGGATAATAGAAGGCAATAGCTGTTCAACTTAATTAGTGCTGGCGTTAAGTTAAAATTTAATTTTTTATTTCATATTAATTCTATACAACAAAACAGATGCTTCTTGTACGCGGGAAGCGTTTATACTGCGTGCTACGAGTGGCGCGAGTAAATCCTTCTTGGCTACAAACTAATTACGTCGTTAGTTTTATAACCTCTTAGAAAGACTTTCATCGCTTCAAATACGCCCAGAATTTGCATTTAAATTGCGTTTCACTCGACTCTCTGAACTTCTAAAAGCACTTGCGTGATCCCTGCATGGCAACCAAAGAAAGAACAAAAGATTTTACACCGAAAAATGCCAGGTTTTGAGTAGTATAATACAATTTGTTTATCTAATACACAAATAGCAGCAAGCAATATCCTAAAAAAAGAAAATTCACATCTTAATTTCCAGCTTTCTATCAAAAATATTATAGAATCGAGACAAAAATTTGTACGTCTTTTAAATTGTGCCTTCCATTTGAACTTTGGCCACGACTGTGGACGTGCAATGCCCGCTTTACTGTTAAAGTTGCTGCCGCGATCGCTTACGGAGTTCGATTGCTAGTCGTTACGAGAGCAGACACGCGCTAATAAAACACTCGCGTCTGAATCTCGATGTTTGCCTTGATTAGGAATATAAATAAATTTCTGTATGCAGAAATTTTGTAAAAATCTAAATAAAATCTGTGGTAAGTAGAAATAAAATAGGAATGGCTAACAAACTGGGCGTCCAAATTTCCAGTATAGTTGATTTATACATGAAATTAATTGTCCGACAAATTAGAAAAAAAATGGTGAGATCCTTCAAGATTATAAAATGCGCAACCGCCATTTTAATTATCACTCACTTAAACGGATTTTACAGTTTCACTACGTTACATTGCAGCAATATGTTCCGGATTTTATCTCAAGACAATGCAGGTAGAGGCTATTGTTTCTGTTTTTTTTTTTAGTTTCTGACGTACAGTGAATGACCTCTAGCTCAGATTTGTACATTTTTCTACCATAATTAGAAAGCTTTACGTTTAGACTGAGCGTTTTTGAGCATTTTCTCATTTATGGAAAAAATGCCATATTGTGCTCGTAATGTCCATCTGTCTGTCTGTCCGTGACTTCACGTTCTCGTCGACGAGAAAATACGCTCTCTGTCGCTCAATATAGTGAGTACTGAGTTATATTTTTTGTTTATGTACCCATCTATAATACAAATTTAAGGCTGAAAACCTCAAGTTATACGGCTCTTGCCAAAGCATTAACCTTTTATATAAATTAAAGGCCTTATATGTTACTGAATTAGGTAACGAACCCAGAAATTTCATGGTGACGCAAACATTGGAGGATAATCTTGCTTAAATTCATTACAGACAACCTTCTTCGACTATACCGACATCACTGCACCGTAGATAAATCGCCCTAGATCGGCTTCACGCCGCACTCTTTCATCTTCAAGAACAGACTAGACGAAGCTATGCGGGAGCATATGCTCAGTCTTAAAATACCTAGCAAATTACGGAGCAGGCAATAAGTCCAGCAGCTATCTCAATCAATCGTCAGCTATGGAAAGATCGGGTTCCAAAGGCCGGATCCCTTGTGAATCAAGTCACGAAAAGTTCAAGAATCGGCAATAGGCCATGGGCCTATTTCTTCAACGCCGACATGCACTTCTATTCTATTCTCTTTCATCGCCACTCTAACAGAATTTGGCAGAATACGAGCTGACATGAGAGAAGTTTGCTATTCTCGAGCTGTGACAGCCAGTGAAATGTTTCGTTATTTGGTCGATTCCTGTTATACAGCTGGCGCATGAAGCAACTCAAGAGAAGTGAATTTTAAATTATATCTAATAGAGGCAAAGAAATCCGGTATATTTATTTTAGGTTGAACCGTTTTTTAGCACTAGCAATTTTTTTATCGTTGTTTTTCTAATAGAAAGGAAAAATTCCGTGATCGTATAATGATGAATATGATGTGAATATTGATTATGGGTTAAAATTATTTTGGAATTAGCATGCAGTGATACCTAAAAAGTGCGAAAAGTCTGCGTTCTCTAATTCGTCATTTGTGTTTGTTTTCATTCGCGTGTACATTTCTTGCTCTAATATGCAGCTTTTTCACTTCCAAAAATGAGCAGATGCTAAATAAGTGTAATTCCAGAATACATTTTTCAAACAGTTTGTAGCACGACTAACTTATAGACTATTTGTGATAAATTTTGTTTGTTTACACGAAATTTCATCATTTGTGTACGTATTTAGCCACTCACACCACTCCTGCCACTCCTGCAATTCACCACTCCCGCTATTCGCCACTCCCTCCATTCACCGCACCCTCCACTCTCACCACTCCCTCCACTATCACCACTCCCGTTATTCACCGCACCCTCCACTCTCACCACTCCCTCCACTATCACCACCATTCACCACTCCCTCCACTCCCCCCACTCCCGCACTCACAGTTCATGTTGAGCCTGACGATGGTGACTTTAGGCTGACTCAGGCGGTTGTTGCTGACGTGACAGGCGAAGGTTGCGGCTGCGTGCAGGCGGGTGAGGCGGGCAACCGTCACGGCTCTACTCCACCCGCCTGCCGCGTTGCGCTCCAGACGCGCCTCCTCCTGCCGCTGCTGCTCCACCTGCTCCACCTGCTCCACCTGCCCCACAGTCCACGCGATCTGGGGCTCTGGCCAGCCTGCGCGTAGGTTGAGGTGAGAAAATATTTTTCAAAAGCATTTCTTAATTTAAACTTTTTCTTCATATTGAGCATCAATTTAAACATTTTTTTTAATTGATGGCATTTAAAAACATTTTCTTCATTTTGAACATCAACGCAGGTTGCGGTAGATGCAAATTTTTTATCGTTTTAAGGCATATCTTCCATCTTAGACACTAGCGGAGGTCTTGTAGACTAATTTTTCTTGACATTATGAAACATTTCCTCCATCTTAAATCTTAGACAAGGTTATTGAAGAATTGATTAAAATAAATATCCTGCCTGATTTTATATGTCGCATAGAAGGAAAAAGTCCAGTTTGAGTTGTCCTTTAGAATTGGAACAGATGTATTGTGTTATATGGAATGCTGAAGTTTAATAACTATTATGTTGTAAAAATTTCTAATGTACGATATATGGTTCATGCTGGGAATCACCATTAGATTCATGTCAATACGCCCTAAACTGACATGTTAATGCAATATAATTGAGTGAAATCAATTGAATTCGGGTGCGTAAAGCTTGAAGCTTCAAACAAATGAGGTTGAAACTTTCTGCCGTTAATCAGAGCGCCGAATTACAACCTCTAACTTCAATCACCTACATCAGGAATTGCAAATTCACATGTGAAGATGCGTTTCAAATTACAATTCTCACAATAACACAGTACAATGATCTCAATTTCCATTCTTTTAAGCAACAGCGTAACCATGGCGAGGCTCAGACATAAATATTACTTGAATTAGAACTTCAAGTAATTATAATTTTCTCACCATCGCGAACTATCTGAATCTGTGTAAAATGTCCCAAGCCTAAAATATTGTGATTAAAGTAAACAAATATATTTATTATGCGTAATCATCCGAATTTTGGGCACCGAAGTCAAGGTTAAGTAAATCTTGGAGCAAACCGCGTTCCAACCGAAGTCATTTCTCAGCAACCCTGAAGAACTTGCCCGAGGCTCTCCAACATGCAGCAGGAATTTAAAAGCAAAGAAAACAGCCAGAATATTAACCATTTCTTAAGAATGAACACGTTTCGGGGTCCAGCTCCATCGTCAGTTCAAAGGTTCAAAACCTATAAGAAAAGCAGAATCAATTAGAAAACTAAATTCACATCGAAGATAAAAACATAAATTGACAAAAATAAAAACAAAAATAAAAACAAATACACATATGGAGACAGGCCTATCTATTTACAATTTCAAGGGGATAGGAGCTGAAGGCTGCATTCAACCGAGGTTTCTGTTTAAAAATATACAGAGATTCTAAAATCCGAAGGTCAGTAACACCGGTCGTGTAAGCTAGAACTCTAAAATCACTGTCGGACACTGGAACATTGCACTGCTCAGCATGGACGCGCACAGCTGAATGAGGAGGATGCGCAAGTAAAGTTCACGTTCTAAAGCTTCTGCCCTTATGCTCCGCCAGCCTAGTGTAAAAATTGCGAGACGTCATTCCGACGCAAGCTGATGCGCACTGCGCACAACTGTATCTATATACTAGGGACGAACGCATAAAAAGAGGGAGAGCATCTTTATACTTAAAGAACGAACCGATTTTGAAGTTATTCACCAATATCACCTGCAGATTTACTTTCGGAAGATATTTATTGATCAAATCTTTCAATTCCTTAGCCATAGTCTCAGATGCCTTACCGAAGTAGGGAAAAGAACAGTAAATCAGGTTCCTACTGTCACAATCGGGAACAACTTCATTGTATTGCCTTGACATGAATTTCTTAATTTGAGTATAAATCAATTGCGACGGAAACCCATTTGAAGAAAAGATGCTGCGCAAAAATTCAAATTCAGTGTGCATAGCATTAAAAGTTGAACAAATACGGTAACCACGATTTAATAATGTTTTAATACCATTTAATTTGAAACGAAAGGAGCAAAAACTAAAAAAGCTGGTGCCTAAACCGGTAAACGTTGACTTTATGAACACAGAGGTCTGGAAAAGGCCATTAGATTTGGTAACATTACAATCGAGAAAAGATAAAGTATTGTTGGTTTCAAGCTCCATGGTGAATTTTATTGACTGATGTTGGAGGTTTAGATAATTAAAGAAAAGGGCCACATGAGAGGGATGCTTGAAAAGCAAAAAAGTATCATCGACATATCGGTTATAAANGTCCCTGAAGAGCGTTGGAACACTTCCTCGTCATCTCGTCGCCAGTGTTTTATTGTCCCTGAAGAGCGTTGGAACACTTCCTCGTCATCTCGTCGCCAGTGTTTTATTGTCCCTGAGAACAAAACTGCTGCAGGCGCTCGTACGAGTTCCTCAGCTTTACTTCTATCGCTGGCGGCCGTCGCGGCCGAAATCATAAAAATTAAAATTCAAACTCGGGTTAATTCTTTCTTTCACAGCTAGTCTCATGCATGAAAAAGAAGTCGTCGAAACAGGTCTAAATTTAAATTTGGAGCCGTGTCTATTAAAATAAAATTTTCTGCAGCAGTAGAACAAAAAGAATTCATTCTGCTGTCGAAGAGAGCCCTCAGTTTCGGGTGGTCACGAACAATTCTTTTTAGAATATCACTTTTTAATTTCGCGCCAGAAACTCGTGTTTGAATGTATCAAATTTTGAACCTGACGCTCCCCTCGTGCTATCAATTTATCACGATTTTTTTAACTTTAGTACAAAGCCGAGGCTTCAAGTTATTAGCTTTGCCCTCGTGGATATGAGGGTACGATCATGAGTGACGGATTTTAACCTAGAATTTAACGGGTATCTAAATTCAGCAATTGATTTTTTAATCAATAAAAGACTAGCAGGAATGTTCTCGCGTCACAAATTTAGTTCAAGATGAAACAAATTAATCACTTTCAGAAGTTGAACTACCATTACTGATTAAATTAGGCTTTTGCTAAGCAAAAATTTATAAAAAATTCGAAGTTATAAAAGTATCAATTATAATAATACCTACTATGGTATAATAATATGTTTAAAATAAATTCATTTACTAAATCTTGAGGTGGTAAAACATAACTAATTGCACTAAATTGTTTTTTAATACCAGAATATTATAATACCCGTTGAAGAAATACCAATAAAAATTAAGGTGGGAAACAAATTCGATCTTGCAAAGAACTAAAGGCGAACTTTTCCGAGAAACAAATAACTTCTACCTTTTCCTTATTTGCTGAAGCAGATTATTTCTTTACATTTCTTTATTTTATTTTACATTTCGTTACATTTCTTTATTAGCTGAAGCAGTTTATTTCTACGATACGAATGATTCCAGAGCTCTATTTTTTTCAATCCAAATCTACCGCACTTTAAATCCATTTTATTTTCAAATATTACGATATGCTATTTTTTCTCTTAGCTTATTCATTCTTAGCTCATGCATCAGACTAACTGAACTGTATTAACTGAATTGAACTGAACTATCATTCAGAATTATAGGTATTCTTCGTTCGTCACAGAATTATTCTGCTGAAGATGTACCGCAATATTACGCTACACTAAATAAATTCTTCTATCTATTGCGCAGCCAATATATCCGTAATTATTATCATTTTATTGTTATTATTATCATTATTATTGTTTTTATTATTATTAATATTATGACTTTTAAATTTGCATGTTCCTAGAGAAATAGTGGTAACACCTCAACCTGCGTTGATCAGTAACACGTTATGTTTTTCACCGAATGTTCATTAAATTTATTCATAATTTAAAGTTACCCTACGAACGTCAGCCTCGACTCGGCCTAAGGCTGATTTCACGAATCTTATTTCACGAATACGCACTTTTATTTCACGAATTTTAATTAGATGAAGTTTCTATTGACTTCAACGTATTACAAACACTTCCTATTTGATTTCATTTCTCTTTCATTGGTTCATTACCAGAAAAAAAAATTTTAGGATCTGATTCATTTTACACTCTGACTTCTCTAACATTCCTTGAACAATCGCTAGTCTGCTCACTGCTCAGGGTCTACCAGTTGAATTAAGGCGTTTGGAATTCCTTTCAAATGAATTTAACGACTCCCACTGTTGTGTGCTCCGCAGAAACTTGTATGTGAAATATGACAAATGTAGCACAAGTTTTCCATCTATCGCAATTCATAGTCTAAATCTAAGCTATTGGGATCGAACACTTGACTGCTGCAAAGTCTGGCAGCTGGAAACTTGCTCGGCATTGAGCTCTTCCTTGCAAAAGTTTCGAGTGAACTGCTCTGGATGTCTCGCCTCTATAGCAAGCCACTTTATTACTGAGCCACACTTTTAGTGTGTCTTGGTTTAGATAGAAACTTTATTGGGGAGCCACACTTTTAGTGTGTCTTAGTTTAGATAAACTTTATTGGTGTGTAGCAATTTTAGAGTGTCTACTTGTAAGTTACCTTGAGTTTTTTCTGCGATTCACCGGACAATGCAAGTGGTACGTATCCAATTAGAGTGCTAACAGAACACCGATTAGAATCCAATTAGAACACTAACTAAGGGGTTTTCATAATCAAAAGTAACTGCACCGGGTCCATTAATTAGCGAAATATCATGATTATAAAAGTGCTTATTTGCTGCTTATAATATTGCCTTCTATTTAATGTTATTACAAAATCAACAACTAATGTGTTCAACGAAAAATGAAGTCGGCCACAGCACGATTAAAAATAAATGTCTAGGAATTTTTCAATCAGAGTTTGCCTTTTTCATGATGTTGCTTGAGATGTTATGACAGTTTTGACGATAAAATCTTGTTACTTATTTTTTAGTATATATATTTTATAAACAAGTTTTTAGTTTTCTGCCGGGATGTAGTTACGACAATTTCACAAGGAATTTAAAAGCAAAGAAAACGCCAAGAAAATTCCCCATATCGATATTGAAAACATTTCGGAGTCCAGCTCCATCATCAGTTCGACTAAACTAAAAATGACTCCGAAACGTTTTCAATATCGATATGGTGAATTTTCTTGGCGTTTTCTTTGCTTTTAAATTCCTTGTGAACTTGCGATATAAGCAGACTAATGATATAAGTACTTACGACAATTTCAATTCATAACACTAATTTTATAATACTTTGAGTATTTTTTGTACCTACACAGCTTTTTAAGAACTAATATTGTTATATTGAATGATTGTTTTATCTTATAATATATTTCATATATCATCTTCTCAAATAACGTTAATGCTTTAATTTAGAAAAAATACTGCAAGATTAACAGGAAATCCCAGTGTATATTACTGACGAAATAAGGTCAAACCTGTTGAACTGCTAACCTGGTAAAAATATTAATATTCAACTTGTGCATTGAATAAAAGTTCATTAAAAAATGAGATAACTTCAACCAGCCCATGTGCCGACGTGCGAAAAAATTGTTTTCCGCACACGTGTCATGTATATATTACTTGGGCCCAATTTTGAGTGAGAGTCAGTACATAAACAAAAAATTTTAAACTATATTGTCTCTATAACAGGAAATCGTAACACTCATCAAAACAGCCGCCATTTTGCTCAATAATTCCAGGTTGACGACATTATCTCTACTGCATTACTAATTGGTCCTGCCTGTCACCGTAGGCTTATTCCTGGGAAAAAATCCCCGGTGTCCAAAAAGTGAACAAACATCGCAAGTTTTTTGAGTGGCATTTCACAAAGTTGCTGACCTTTACATTTTTTTGGACGCCAGGAATGCAATCTCATTGCAAAGCGCTCGTCGGATCCTGCTCAACTTCCCGACTTAATCTTGCTCAGGACTTCTGCTCATCCGAGCTGTCATAGCCACATGTCCTAGCCCTGCCAGGACATGCCTTACTCCTGCCAGGACATGCCTTACTCCTGCCAGGACATGCCAGAATCTAATAATATCACCACTGCAACACAAGCAACTCTTGAAAAACATGGCACCCATTGCAAAGATCTTTATCAACCAGCGTCACACTCACAACTACCAACTTACTTTAAAGTAACACAAATAACGGCGATATTCCTGGAAAACACTTCCAAATAAACTCTACGTATTTACTTATGAATGCAAAGATTAAAACCTTTACACAATTATGGAGTAGTATTTAGTTTTAAATTTTCAAGTTACGAGTTTTTTCTGTAGTTTTATCCCTGATGATTAAAAATGCAGAAATTAATAACACCTAGCAGGTCTTGAGTTAGCCTGAATATGATTGACACAAGAAAGTTATGAAAATATTTACCATGCAGGCATTAATTGGATTGGGAAATTATTAAATGGAAAATCGCTAAATTTGTTTTATCTAGCACAAAACATTTGAAAAAGTAGGAAGTAAGATAATAAAAATAAAACTATTTGAATTCGAGATGTTCTGGATCAGTCGCCACATTTTTATGCAATTTCCTTCATCCGCTGCCGTTATCACCAACACAACAACGGAGCTCTGTGGTCTTCCCAGCCATTTCTTCCCAGCCATTTTCATCACACCAAACACAACGCGCGCTCTCTGAACTAAAACATCTTAGGCCGCGGTGATTTTTTTTCTCGGGATCGATTCCTGTGACGATTATGTACGTTCGACGCCAAAACTCATCGATTTAAAAAAATTGTTAAGGAGAATTCTTTGGCTCGTCCTGTTAGTCTCAAGCCACGGCGAGTTTAATCAACGCAGTACATATTTTTCAAATCCCTTACAAATTTTGCTGTGTTTTTCGGGAATAAACTTTGAATTAATCGTTCATCGTGGAGAACGAATTGATGTATATCATTGGATGACATTTACATTGTTTTTAAATTTTGAATTTTCTTCTAATCAACATTGGCACATGTTATTTGAACGATTGTTAGTTCTGAAAGTTTTCAGCTTAATCGAATAAAAAATTTTAGTTACAAAACAACATGATCATGCGGGGTTATAACAGTGTAACAAGATTGGAGCAGTGAGTTGTGGGTTCGAAATACCAGCAAGCTGTGAGAATTCTGGGAGGCGACAGGCCACATTTTGCCGAATGAGTGCCAGTTAACAACACTGTTAATTCCACTATTACAATAACATTTGCTTGTTGAGAAAATCAAGCTGTTACAAACTCACGAATAAATATGAAACATCAGTAACAAACAAGTATAACTAAGAAATTTGGGAAATAAACAAGTATAAGTGAGTAAAGGAAGAAAGTAAGAAGTATAAATAGGAAACTGGAGGTGCGCGTGAAAGTAAGTACATGAATTACGAGTCTTAGAGCACGATAAATCAAACGTCGTGCATAAAGGCCAGACTGGTCCTATGATCTGAATAACCAGCGCCAGAAGAGCAGCACAGGTCAGACTGGTCATATGATCTGAATAACCGGTGCCAGAAGAGCAGCAAAGGTCAGACTGGTCCTATGATCTGAATAACCAGCACCAGAAGAGCAGCAAAGGTCAGACTGGTCAACAGCTTCGCACTCTAAAATTCCTTGCAGATTTTCGAGCTTAGAATCGAGCATCAGTTTTGAATAGCGAGTCTTTCTAATATTCCAGCTGCAGGCCGAGCAACACGCTTTGGCTTCTTCGCTCTTTCAGCCGAGCCTGGACTCAATGCCAGGGTCTGGCAAAAACCGGATTAAGACTCAATGCTAAGATACGACAAAGCCGGACTCAATGTAGGAATACGGAAAAAACGGACTCGATATATGCATATGGCCGAACCAACCGTCTATGGAATGCACGTGGAAATAGTGTCCGTTCTTAAAGATATGCAGAAATGCTGGAGAAACTTTTACGAACTTCTCAATTACTAATGCGGAAGAATCAAGTTTACAAATTTACTGATGCGGATAACTTTTTTACGGAAGTTTAAAGTCTGCAATGTTTAAGCTTCCATTTAATTGCAAGTGGGGAAACATTGAATTCTTGATTTGTCCGTGGTTGCAAATTACTGCCAATGCAATTACTGGCCTTGAATTTTCATATCTGTTCAAAATTCTCATGAATTATTCATTGAGCGTCCTAATGTCGGGAAATATTATTCATGCTGACACGATTATAATTTGCTGATGTCTTTGATAAATAAACGACTTGAGACATAAAGACTGCACGCACTGAGAACTATTTCCAACAATTTAAATGAAAAAAATTTTAGCACAAATATTATACATGAATAACATCGAATAAAACTTGTAGATATTTCGAAAAACATAAAAAATAATTCCAACACAAATATTATATACATGCATAACATTGTATAAGATTAGCATATATTTATATAATATATTATTTTAGAGCACAATGTGTATTGCAAGACCTCTGAAAATATTGCCGCTTATCACGTGTCGCAGATTTGACGTTTCTATGAACGCCCCACTCTAATATATGTACGAAAACTTGACAGCAACGCCAGCGTCTGGCATTAAAGTGAGGGATAACTTATTAATATGTTGAAACACGTGTGAGAGACTGAAAAATATCTCTATTACTCGTAAATAATAAATTCACTTATAGTACGCATATTTCGGTGTAAATAAAAACCATGATTTGAATCTCAGTTGATGCAACGGGTATATTTTCTTCTGAAGAAGATAATAATTATCGCATTATTGTTTTACAATAAGAAACCTCATTCTTACTCGCAACATTGTTATTGCATCAACTCATCACCGCGATTCCTACAATCTGGCTGACGTCACTGAAATAGTGAGTGGAATATATATGATAATAAATTATTGGCTGTATTTATGGCCATAGCTTACTAACTACAACAGCATAATAATATATTCAGAATATGCCTTTTCCGTCAGAATTTGCGTAATTGTAACTTTTAATGCAATTTTTCAATTGTTCAACTTATTTTTATTTATTTATTTAGATGAAAAATATCTAAGCCATCAGTAGTGTTTCATAAGTTTTATAATTAGGTGGTCAATTATATTACTGTGGATATATGTATAGAGACTGACGCAAACTTCACAAACTACGAGACATCTACTACGAGAACCAAATGACCAGTGGTTATAAAGTAGATGAACGAATCCTTCAATCTATCGTTCACAACAACATCGTCAACATAACTAATAATAAAATTAAACTACTGATCCATTATAAAAACAAGAAAATACAGAATCTTGTAATGAACAATAACCCCTGCAAAAAAACGGGAGTTTTCCAAGAGACCAATGTAGTCTATAAATTTTCTTGCAATATAGAAGGTTGTAGACTTCTCCCCAATATGGACTACATTGAGCTCACAACTACGACATTAAGCCGACGTCTCACGTGCCACCTTCAGTCTGGCGGACCAAGGAACCATCTGATGGAGGCCCACAACGAGACCATCACTCGTACGGTGCTGGAGGAGTGCACCAGCGTCGTCATGAGATGCCTCGACGCCAACCGACTCGCGATAGCTGAGGCCCTCATCATTAAGGATAGGACCCCAGCCATCAAGCTAAAAACTACTGGATTTATCAGAACCTTGAGGCTGTTTTCGGAGTAATTTTTTGGTGCTTTAATTCTTGATTATCTGCATATCTATGTGATTTTGTAATTATTTCTAACATTTTTGATTTTTTAGTAGTATCCTATTTACATGATTTTATACTTGAGTCGATCCAAATTCCATCACTCAATGCGTCTGATAAATTGAAAATGAATGCTTGATACATTCGAAACGAACGAAATAAAAATGTCCATCGGTACTCTGATTTTCGATTTACCCGTGCAAATGAAAAATATTGTTCGATCTATTGAAAAAACTGGTAAGAAAATAGTCAATAAAACGAATTCTCTGGTCTTCAATGAAACCTGCTTAAATTATATTACTGTATATGATCAATAATGATCGAATTACCATCAAATTATATTAAGTATATTAGGCTGAACGACTATACTTCAGATATTCTCGAAGCCGATTAATTAATTCATAATTTAATTAATTACTTAAGACCGATTAATTTATTCTTAATTTATTTTTTATCAGTTATCGCTATAGATGAACCGATAGTGGTTATAAAATATAAAGAACTAAAAAAAATCTGAATAAAATTAAGGTTCATTTCTAAGCAACTAGATTAAATGAATTGTCGTAGTAAAATTTAGATAAAAACAAAATTAGAAAAACAATTTAACACGTACGGCTGGAAATTGAAATCTAAGTTGCGTGATTGGAATTATTTTCTAATTATTCTTTTTTTGGCACAATAAAAGTTATGCAAGTTGTGACTATGTTCTTCGTTCTTGAGGAGAAAGTATACACTTTCGGTCAACTAGGTAATTAAAAATATCTATTTCAGCACATTAAGTTTAGCACACTGAGATAAGTAAACTGAGGTGTGTACACTGAATTCAGTATTTCAAAATTAGTTCACTGTTCTCAGTGCAGAGTTCAGTATATTGAGTTCAGAAGACAGTATTCAGAATATCGAGTTTAGCACACTATATGCTAACTACACTGAGTTTAGATCATCGGTCCTAAAATATTGATTATTATACACTGGGATCAGTAAAAACAGTTCAGGATATTGAGTTCAGTAAACTAGATTCATTACACTGAGTTCAATAAATTTAGTTCAGTGCCGTCAAGAAGGGTGTGTTTCAACAGACGTAGAGCCCCCAGCTTGGGTGATTAAAGGATGGCACGAACAAGCGATCGCCGAGATTTGATTACCAATACTTGCTAGCAGGAATAATGTAATAATCGCTGCCAGGATGACAAACTGGATGATATTTAATGACTGGCAGGAATTAGTGAATATCCCCTGCCAGAATGATTGGCTGAATGATATTCTAATAACAGGTTGAAATTACTGAAATTACTGGTCACTGTTACCTCGTTCGATGATATAATGATGACTGGCAGATATTCGTGAATATCCCTAGCCATGATTGTTAGCTTGATGGTATATTCTAATCTCAAGCAGGGATAAAAGAGC